>NC_086381.1:82195360-82295107 GCF_036588685.1 Mytilus trossulus | reverse complement strand
GGTCAGGGTCAGGGTTAGGGTCAGGGTTTGGGACATGGTAGTGTACTTTGACGAGGGTTAGTGAGGTGCCCTTTCTCTCTTCTGCGCATGTCTGCCCTTTTTTGTGACTGCGCATGCGTCAGAAATTTCAAAAAATATTTCTAAGTCCAGAGTATGAAAAGTGCCTTTGACTTCAATCTTCAAACAGATGTAGAATGGATTTGAATAGAGATATTTTTATAAAGTTAACTGTTCCTAAAAGATAGAGAAGCAATCTAGAGAATGAAAACGTATTGGTATCACTGAAATGTACGGCCGCACCCTCCGACCTCACTGAAGAAACGTTTGTGGGAGAGTAAAGCCTAACCCCAAGTTAACACCAACTCCTAAACTACAACAGATAAAGACTTGCGGTCTTCACTACAAGCTTAATTGTCGAAAAGTACTACCCCTAACGGGGCCGATTTTTTAACGGCAAGCCGATCGCAGCAGAGGATCATGTTGAAATATTGAAAAGATAGACTTTGAAAAGTACCAAAAACCATAACCCGACCCCCATCCCTCCAAAATTGTGATTTTTGAGAAGTTTGTGAAAAAAACTTAATACGAAAATCCAATCGGTTACCCTCCTAGACTTACCTTTTCCGAGATGGAGTAAGGCCTCCAAAACAACAATTTTAACACATTTGGGGTTTGGGTTAGGGTTAGTGTTTGGGTTAGGGTCAGGGTTAAGGTTAGTGTTAAGGTTAGGGTTTGGGTTAGGGTTAGGGTTTGGGTTAGGGTTAGTGTTTGGGTTAGGGTCAGGGTTAAGGTTAGTGTTAAGGTTAGGGTTTGGGTTAGGGTTAGGGTTAGGGTTAGGGTTTGGGTTAGGGTCAGGGTTAAGGTTAGTGTTTGGGTTAGGGTTAGGGTTAGGGTTAGGGTTAGGGTTTGGGTTAGGGTCAGGGTCAGGGTTAGGGTCAGGGTTTGGGACATGGTAGTGTACTTTGACGAGGGTTAGTGAGGTGCCCTTTCTCTCTTCTGCGCATGTCTGCCCTTTTTTGTGACTGCGCATGCGTCAGAAATTTCAAAAAATATTTCTAAGTCCAGAGTATGAAAAGTGCCTTTGACTTCAATCTTCAAACAGATGTAGAATGGATTTGAATAGAGATATTTTTATAAAGTTAACTGTTCCTAAAAGATAGAGAAGCAATCTAGAGAATGAAAACGTATTGGTATCACTGAAATGTACGGCCGCACCCTCCGACCTCACTGAAGAAACGTTTGTGGGAGAGTAAAGCCTAACCCCAAGTTAACACCAACTCCTAAACTACAACAGATAAAGACTTGCGGTCTTCACTACAAGCTTAATTGTCGAAAAGTACTACCCCTAACGGGGCCGATTTTTTAACGGCAAGCCGATCGCAGCAGAGGATCATGTTGAAATATTGAAAAGATAGACTTTTGAAAAGTACCAAAAACCATAACCCGACCCCCCATCCCTCCAAAATTGTGATTTTTGAGAAGTTTGTGAAAAAACTTAATACGAAAATCCAATCGGTTACCCTCCTAGACTTACCTTTTCCGAGATGGAGTAAGGCCTCCAAACAACCAATTTTAACACATTTGGGGTTTGGGTTAGGGTTAGTGTTTGGGTTAGGGTCAGGGTTAAGGTTAGTGTTAAGGTTAGGGTTTGGGTTAGGGTTAGGGTTTGGGTAGGGTTAGTGTTTGGGTTTAGGGTCAGGGTTAAGGTTAGTGTTAAGGTTAGGGTTTGGGTTAGGGTTAGGGTTAGGGTTAGGGTTTGGGTTAGGGTCAGGGTTAAGGTTAGTGTTTGGGTTAGGGTTAGGGTTAGGGTTAGGGTTAGGGTTTGGGTTAGGGTCAGGGTCAGGGTTAGGGTCAGGGTTTGGGACATGGTAGGTGTACTTTGACGAGGGTTAGTGAGGGTGCCCTTTCTCTCTTCTGCGCATGTCTGCCCTTTTTTGTGACTGCGCATGCGTCAGAAATTTCAAAAAATATTCTAAGTCCAGAGTATGAAAAGTGCCTTTGACTTCAATCTTCAAACAGATGTAGAATGGATTTGAATAGAGATATTTTTATAAAGTTAACTGTTCCTAAAAGATAGAGAAGCAATCTAGAGAATGAAAACGTATTGGTATCACTGAAATGTACGGCCGCACCCTCCGACCTCACTGAAGAAACGTTTGTGGGAGAGTAAAGCCTAACCCCAAGTTAACACCAACTCCTAAACTACAACAGATAAAGACTTGCGGTCTTCACTACAAGCTTAATTGTCGAAAAGTACTACCCCTAATGGGGCCGATTTTTTAACGGCAAGCCGATCGCAGCAGAGGATCATGTTGAAATATTGAAAAGATAGACTTTGAAAAGTACCAAAAACCATAACCCGACCCCCCATCCCTCCAAAATTGTGATTTTTGAGAAGTTTGTGAAAAAACTTAATACGAAAATCCAATCGGTTACCCTCCCTAGACTTACCTTTTCCGAGATGGAGTAAGGCCTCCAAAACAACAATTTTAACACATTTGGGGTTTGGGTTAGGGTTAGTGTTTGGGTTAGGGTCAGGGTTAAGGTAGTGTTAAGGTTAGGGTTTGGGTTAGGGTTAGGGTTTGGGTTAGGGTTAGTGTTTGGGTTAGGGTCAGGGTTAAGGTTAGTGTTAAGGTTAGGGTTTGGGTTAGGGTTAGGGTTAGGGTTAGGGTTTGGGTTAGGGTCAGGTTAAGGTTAGTGTTTGGTTAGGGTTAGGGTTAGGGTTAGGGTTAGGGTTTGGGTTAGGGTCAGGGTCAGGGTCAGGGTTAGGGTCAGGGTTTGGGACATGGTAGTGTACTTTGACGAGGGTTAGTGAGGTGCCCTTTCTCTCTTCTGCGCATGTCTGCCCTTTTTTGTGACTGCGCATGCGTCAGAAATTTCAAAAAATATTTCTAAGTCCAGAGTATGAAAAGTGCCTTTGACTTCAATCTTCAAACAGATGTAGAATGGATTTGAATAGAGATATTTTTATAAAGTTAACTGTTCCTAAAAGATAGAGAAGCAATCTAGAGAATGAAAACGTATTGGTATCACTGAAATGTACGGCCGCACCCTCCGACCTCACTGAAGAAACGTTTGTGGGAGAGTAAAGCCTAACCCCAAGTTAACACCAACTCCTAAACTACAACAGATAAAGACTTGCGGTCTTCACTACAAGCTTAATTGTCGAAAGTACTACCCCTAACGGGGCCGATTTTTTAACGGCAAGCCGATCGCAGCAGAGGATCATGTTGAAATATTGAAAAGATAGACTTTGAAAAGTACCAAAAACCATAACCCGACCCCCCATCCCTCCAAAATTGTGATTTTTGAGAAGTTTGTGAAAAAACTTAATACGAAAATCCAATCGGTTACCCTCCTAGACTTACCTTTTCCGAGATGGAGTAAGGCCTCCAAAACAACAATTTTAACACATTTGGGGTTTGGGTTAGGGTTAGTGTTTGGGTTAGGGTCAGGGTTAAGGTTAGTGTTAAGGTTAGGGTTTGGGTTAGGGTTAGGGTTTGGGTTAGGGTTAGTGTTTGGGTTAGGGTCAGGGTTAAGGTTAGTGTTAAGGTTAGGGTTTGGGTTAGGGTTAGGGTTAGGGTTAGGGTTTGGGTTAGGGTCAGGGTTAAGGTTAGTGTTTGGGTTAGGGTTAGGGTTAGGGTTAGGGTTAGGGTTTGGGTTAGGGTCAGGGTCAGGGTTAGGGTCAGGGTTTGGGACATGGTAGTGTACTTTGACGAGGGTTAGTGAGGTGCCCTTTCTCTCTTCTGCGCATGTCTGCCCTTTTTTGTGACTGCGCATGCGTCAGAAATTTCAAAAAATATTTCTAAGTCCAGAGTATGAAAAGTGCCTTTGACTTCAATCTTCAAACAGATGTAGAATGGATTTGAATAGAGATATTTTTATAAAGTTAACTGTTCCTAAAAGATAGAGAAGCAATCTAGAGAATGAAAACGTATTGGTATCACTGAAATGTACGGCCGCACCCTCCGACCTCACTGAAGAAACGTTTGTGGGAGAGTAAAGCCTAACCCCAAGTTAACACCAACTCCTAAACTACAACAGATAAAGACTTGCGGTCTTCACTACAAGCTTAATTGTCGAAAAGTACTACCCCTAATGGGGCCGATTTTTTAACGGCAAGCCGATCGCAGCAGAGGATCATGTTGAAATATTGAAAAGATAGACTTTGAAAAGTACCAAAAACCATAACCCGACCCCCCATCCCTCCAAAATTGTGATTTTTGAGAAGTTTGTGAAAAAACTTAATACGAAAATCCAATCGGTTACCCTCCTAGACTTACCTTTTCCGAGATGGAGTAAGGCCTCCAAAACAACAATTTTAACACATTTGGGGTTTGGGTTAGGGTTAGTGTTTGGGTTAGGGTCAGGGTTAAGGTTAGTGTTAAGGTTAGGGTTTGGGTTAGGGTTAGGGTTTGGGTTAGGGTTAGTGTTTGGGTTAGGGTCAGGGTTAAGGTTAGTGTTAAGGTTAGGGTTTGGGTTAGGGTTAGGGTTAGGGTTAGGGTTTGGGTTAGGGTCAGGGTTAAGGTTAGTGTTTGGGTTAGGGTTAGGGTTAGGGTTAGGGTTAGGGTTTGGGTTAGGGTCAGGGTCAGGGTTAGGGTCAGGGTTTGGGACATGGTAGTGTACTTTGACGAGGGTTAGTGAGGTGCCCTTTCTCTCTTCTGCGCATGTCTGCCCTTTTTTGTGACTGCGCATGCGTCAGAAATTTCAAAAAATATTTCTAAGTCCAGAGTATGAAAAGTGCCTTTGACTTCAATCTTCAAACAGATGTAGAATGGATTTGAATAGAGATATTTTTATAAAGTTAACTGTTCCTAAAAGATAGAGAAGCAATCTAGAGAATGAAAACGTATTGGTATCACTGAAATGTACGGCCGCACCCTCCGACCTCACTGAAGAAACGTTTGTGGGAGAGTAAAGCCTAACCCCAAGTTAACACCAACTCCTAAACTACAACAGATAAAGACTTGCGGTCTTCACTACAAGCTTAATTGTCGAAAAGTACTACCCCTAACGGGGCCGATTTTTTAACGGCAAGCCGATCGCAGCAGAGGATCATGTTGAAATATTGAAAAGATAGACTTTGAAAAGTACCAAAAACCATAACCCGACCCCCCATCCCTCCAAAATTGTGATTTTTGAGAAGTTTGTGAAAAAACTTAATACGAAAATCCAATCGGTTACCCTCCTAGACTTACCTTTTCCGAGATGGAGTAAGGCCTCCAAAACAACAATTTTAACACATTTGGGGTTTGGGTTAGGGTTAGTGTTTGGGTTAGGGTCAGGGTTAAGGTTAGTGTTAAGGTTAGGGTTTGGGTTAGGGTTAGGGTTTGGGTTAGGGTTAGTGTTTGGGTTAGGGTCAGGGTTAAGGTTAGTGTTAAGGTTAGGGTTTGGGTTAGGGTTAGGGTTAGGGTTAGGGTTTGGGTTAGGGTCAGGGTTAAGGTTAGTGTTTGGGTTAGGGTTAGGGTTAGGGTTAGGGTTAGGGTTTGGGTTAGGGTCAGGGTCAGGGTTAGGGTCAGGGTTTGGGACATGGTAGTGTACTTTGACGAGGGTTAGTGAGGTGCCCTTTCTCTCTTCTGCGCATGTCTGCCCTTTTTTGTGACTGCGCATGCGTCAGAAATTTCAAAAAATATTTCTAAGTCCAGAGTATGAAAAGTGCCTTTGACTTCAATCTTCAAACAGATGTAGAATGGATTTGAATAGAGATATTTTTATAAAGTTAACTGTTCCTAAAAGATAGAGAAGCAATCTAGAGAATGAAAACGTATTGGTATCACTGAAATGTACGGCCGCACCCTCCGACCTCACTGAAGAAACGTTTGTGGGAGAGTAAAGCCTAACCCCAAGTTAACACCAACTCCTAAACTACAACAGATAAAGACTTGCGGTCTTCACTACAAGCTTAATTGTCGAAAAGTACTACCCCTAACGGGGCCGATTTTTTAACGGCAAGCCGATCGCAGCAGAGGATCATGTTGAAATATTGAAAAGATAGACTTTGAAAAGTACCAAAAACCATAACCCGACCCCCCATCCCTCCAAAATTGTGATTTTTGAGAAGTTTGTGAAAAAACTTAATACGAAAATCCAATCGGTTACCCTCCTAGACTTACCTTTTCCGAGATGGAGTAAGGCCTCCAAAACAACAATTTTAACACATTTGGGGTTTGGGTTAGGGTTAGTGTTTGGGTTAGGGTCAGGGTTAAGGTTAGTGTTAAGGTTAGGGTTTGGGTTAGGGTTAGGGTTTGGGTTAGGGTTAGTGTTTGGGTTAGGGTCAGGGTTAAGGTTAGTGTTAAGGTTAGGGTTTGGGTTAGGGTTAGGGTTAGGGTTAGGGTTTGGGTTAGGGTCAGGGTTAAGGTTAGTGTTTGGGTTAGGGTTAGGGTTAGGGTTAGGGTTAGGGTTTGGGTTAGGGTCAGGGTCAGGGTTAGGGTCAGGGTTTGGGACATGGTAGTGTACTTTGACGAGGGTTAGTGAGGTGCCCTTTCTCTCTTCTGCGCATGTCTGCCCTTTTTTGTGACTGCGCATGCGTCAGAAATTTCAAAAAATATTTCTAAGTCCAGAGTATGAAAAGTGCCTTTGACTTCAATCTTCAAACAGATGTAGAATGGATTTGAATAGAGATATTTTTATAAAGTTAACTGTTCCTAAAAGATAGAGAAGCAATCTAGAGAATGAAAACGTATTGGTATCACTGAAATGTACGGCCGCACCCTCCGACCTCACTGAAGAAACGTTTGTGGGAGAGTAAAGCCTAACCCCAAGTTAACACCAACTCCTAAACTACAACAGATAAAGACTTGCGGTCTTCACTACAAGCTTAATTGTCGAAAAGTACTACCCCTAACGGGGCCGATTTTTTAACGGCAAGCCGATCGCAGCAGAGGATCATGTTGAAATATTGAAAAGATAGACTTTGAAAAGTACCAAAAACCATAACCCGACCCCCCATCCCTCCAAAATTGTGATTTTTGAGAAGTTTGTGAAAAAACTTAATACGAAAATCCAATCGGTTACCCTCCTAGACTTACCTTTTCCGAGATGGAGTAAGGCCTCCAAAACAACAATTTTAACACATTTGGGGTTTGGGTTAGGGTTAGTGTTTGGGTTAGGGTCAGGGTTAAGGTTAGTGTTAAGGTTAGGGTTTGGGTTAGGGTTAGGGTTTGGGTTAGGGTTAGTGTTTGGGTTAGGGTCAGGGTTAAGGTTAGTGTTAAGGTTAGGGTTTGGGTTAGGGTTAGGGTTAGGGTTAGGGTTTGGGTTAGGGTCAGGGTTAAGGTTAGTGTTTGGGTTAGGGTTAGGGTTAGGGTTAGGGTTAGGGTTTGGGTTAGGGTCAGGGTCAGGGTTAGGGTCAGGGTTTGGGACATGGTAGTGTACTTTGACGAGGGTTAGTGAGGTGCCCTTTCTCTCTTCTGCGCATGTCTGCCCTTTTTTGTGACTGCGCATGCGTCAGAAATTTCAAAAAATATTTCTAAGTCCAGAGTATGAAAAGTGCCTTTGACTTCAATCTTCAAACAGATGTAGAATGGATTTGAATAGAGATATTTTTATAAAGTTAACTGTTCCTAAAAGATAGAGAAGCAATCTAGAGAATGAAAACGTATTGGTATCACTGAAATGTACGGCCGCACCCTCCGACCTCACTGAAGAAACGTTTGTGGGAGAGTAAAGCCTAACCCCAAGTTAACACCAACTCCTAAACTACAACAGATAAAGACTTGCGGTCTTCACTACAAGCTTAATTGTCGAAAAGTACTACCCCTAATGGGGCCGATTTTTTAACGGCAAGCCGATCGCAGCAGAGGATCATGTTGAAATATTGAAAAGATAGACTTTGAAAAGTACCAAAAACCATAACCCGACCCCCCATCCCTCCAAAATTGTGATTTTTGAGAAGTTTGTGAAAAAACTTAATACGAAAATCCAATCGGTTACCCTCCTAGACTTACCTTTTCCGAGATGGAGTAAGGCCTCCAAAACAACAATTTTAACACATTTGGGGTTTGGGTTAGGGTTAGTGTTTGGGTTAGGGTCAGGGTTAAGGTTAGTGTTAAGGTTAGGGTTTGGGTTAGGGTTAGGGTTTGGGTTAGGGTTAGTGTTTGGGTTAGGGTCAGGGTTAAGGTTAGTGTTAAGGTTAGGGTTTGGGTTAGGGTTAGGGTTAGGGTTAGGGTTTGGGTTAGGGTCAGGGTTAAGGTTAGTGTTTGGGTTAGGGTTAGGGTTAGGGTTAGGGTTAGGGTTTGGGTTAGGGTCAGGGTCAGGGTTAGGGTCAGGGTTTGGGACATGGTAGTGTACTTTGACGAGGGTTAGTGAGGTGCCCTTTCTCTCTTCTGCGCATGTCTGCCCTTTTTTGTGACTGCGCATGCGTCAGAAATTTCAAAAAATATTTCTAAGTCCAGAGTATGAAAAGTGCCTTTGACTTCAATCTTCAAACAGATGTAGAATGGATTTGAATAGAGATATTTTTATAAAGTTAACTGTTCCTAAAAGATAGAGAAGCAATCTAGAGAATGAAAACGTATTGGTATCACTGAAATGTACGGCCGCACCCTCCGACCTCACTGAAGAAACGTTTGTGGGAGAGTAAAGCCTAACCCCAAGTTAACACCAACTCCTAAACTACAACAGATAAAGACTTGCGGTCTTCACTACAAGCTTAATTGTCGAAAAGTACTACCCCTAACGGGGCCGATTTTTTAACGGCAAGCCGATCGCAGCAGAGGATCATGTTGAAATATTGAAAAGATAGACTTTGAAAAGTACCAAAAACCATAACCCGACCCCCCATCCCTCCAAAATTGTGATTTTTGAGAAGTTTGTGAAAAAACTTAATACGAAAATCCAATCGGTTACCCTCCTAGACTTACCTTTTCCGAGATGGAGTAAGGCCTCCAAAACAACAATTTTAACACATTTGGGGTTTGGGTTAGGGTTAGTGTTTGGGTTAGGGTCAGGGTTAAGGTTAGTGTTAAGGTTAGGGTTTGGGTTAGGGTTAGGGTTTGGGTTAGGGTTAGTGTTTGGGTTAGGGTCAGGGTTAAGGTTAGTGTTAAGGTTAGGGTTTGGGTTAGGGTTAGGGTTAGGGTTAGGGTTTGGGTTAGGGTCAGGGTTAAGGTTAGTGTTTGGGTTAGGGTTAGGGTTAGGGTTAGGGTTAGGGTTTGGGTTAGGGTCAGGGTCAGGGTTAGGGTCAGGGTTTGGGACATGGTAGTGTACTTTGACGAGGGTTAGTGAGGTGCCCTTTCTCTCTTCTGCGCATGTCTGCCCTTTTTTGTGACTGCGCATGCGTCAGAAATTTCAAAAAATATTTCTAAGTCCAGAGTATGAAAAGTGCCTTTGACTTCAATCTTCAAACAGATGTAGAATGGATTTGAATAGAGATATTTTTATAAAGTTAACTGTTCCTAAAAGATAGAGAAGCAATCTAGAGAATGAAAACGTATTGGTATCACTGAAATGTACGGCCGCACCCTCCGACCTCACTGAAGAAACGTTTGTGGGAGAGTAAAGCCTAACCCCAAGTTAACACCAACTCCTAAACTACAACAGATAAAGACTTGCGGTCTTCACTACAAGCTTAATTGTCGAAAAGTACTACCCCTAACGGGGCCGATTTTTTAACGGCAAGCCGATCGCAGCAGAGGATCATGTTGAAATATTGAAAAGATAGACTTTGAAAAGTACCAAAAACCATAACCCGACCCCCCATCCCTCCAAAATTGTGATTTTTGAGAAGTTTGTGAAAAAACTTAATACGAAAATCCAATCGGTTACCCTCCTAGACTTACCTTTTCCGAGATGGAGTAAGGCCTCCAAAACAACAATTTTAACACATTTGGGGTTTGGGTTAGGGTTAGTGTTTGGGTTAGGGTCAGGGTTAAGGTTAGTGTTAAGGTTAGGGTTTGGGTTAGGGTTAGGGTTTGGGTTAGGGTTAGTGTTTGGGTTAGGGTCAGGGTTAAGGTTAGTGTTAAGGTTAGGGTTTGGGTTAGGGTTAGGGTTAGGGTTAGGGTTTGGGTTAGGGTCAGGGTTAAGGTTAGTGTTTGGGTTAGGGTTAGGGTTAGGGTTAGGGTTAGGGTTTGGGTTAGGGTCAGGGTCAGGGTTAGGGTCAGGGTTTGGGACATGGTAGTGTACTTTGACGAGGGTTAGTGAGGTGCCCTTTCTCTCTTCTGCGCATGTCTGCCCTTTTTTGTGACTGCGCATGCGTCAGAAATTTCAAAAAATATTTCTAAGTCCAGAGTATGAAAAGTGCCTTTGACTTCAATCTTCAAACAGATGTAGAATGGATTTGAATAGAGATATTTTTATAAAGTTAACTGTTCCTAAAAGATAGAGAAGCAATCTAGAGAATGAAAACGTATTGGTATCACTGAAATGTACGGCCGCACCCTCCGACCTCACTGAAGAAACGTTTGTGGGAGAGTAAAGCCTAACCCCAAGTTAACACCAACTCCTAAACTACAACAGATAAAGACTTGCGGTCTTCACTACAAGCTTAATTGTCGAAAAGTACTACCCCTAACGGGGCCGATTTTTTAACGGCAAGCCGATCGCAGCAGAGGATCATGTTGAAATATTGAAAAGATAGACTTTGAAAAGTACCAAAAACCATAACCCGACCCCCCATCCCTCCAAAATTGTGATTTTTGAGAAGTTTGTGAAAAAACTTAATACGAAAATCCAATCGGTTACCCTCCTAGACTTACCTTTTCCGAGATGGAGTAAGGCCTCCAAAACAACAATTTTAACACATTTGGGGTTTGGGTTAGGGTTAGTGTTTGGGTTAGGGTCAGGGTTAAGGTTAGTGTTAAGGTTAGGGTTTGGGTTAGGGTTAGGGTTTGGGTTAGGGTTAGTGTTTGGGTTAGGGTCAGGGTTAAGGTTAGTGTTAAGGTTAGGGTTTGGGTTAGGGTTAGGGTTAGGGTTAGGGTTTGGGTTAGGGTCAGGGTTAAGGTTAGTGTTTGGGTTAGGGTTAGGGTTAGGGTTAGGGTTAGGGTTTGGGTTAGGGTCAGGGTCAGGGTTAGGGTCAGGGTTTGGGACATGGTAGTGTACTTTGACGAGGGTTAGTGAGGTGCCCTTTCTCTCTTCTGCGCATGTCTGCCCTTTTTTGTGACTGCGCATGCGTCAGAAATTTCAAAAAATATTTCTAAGTCCAGAGTATGAAAAGTGCCTTTGACTTCAATCTTCAAACAGATGTAGAATGGATTTGAATAGAGATATTTTTATAAAGTTAACTGTTCCTAAAAGATAGAGAAGCAATCTAGAGAATGAAAACGTATTGGTATCACTGAAATGTACGGCCGCACCCTCCGACCTCACTGAAGAAACGTTTGTGGGAGAGTAAAGCCTAACCCCAAGTTAACACCAACTCCTAAACTACAACAGATAAAGACTTGCGGTCTTCACTACAAGCTTAATTGTCGAAAAGTACTACCCCTAATGGGGCCGATTTTTTAACGGCAAGCCGATCGCAGCAGAGGATCATGTTGAAATATTGAAAAGATAGACTTTGAAAAGTACCAAAAACCATAACCCGACCCCCCATCCCTCCAAAATTGTGATTTTTGAGAAGTTTGTGAAAAAACTTAATACGAAAATCCAATCGGTTACCCTCCTAGACTTACCTTTTCCGAGATGGAGTAAGGCCTCCAAAACAACAATTTTAACACATTTGGGGTTTGGGTTAGGGTTAGTGTTTGGGTTAGGGTCAGGGTTAAGGTTAGTGTTAAGGTTAGGGTTTGGGTTAGGGTTAGGGTTTGGGTTAGGGTTAGTGTTTGGGTTAGGGTCAGGGTTAAGGTTAGTGTTAAGGTTAGGGTTTGGGTTAGGGTTAGGGTTAGGGTTAGGGTTTGGGTTAGGGTCAGGGTTAAGGTTAGTGTTTGGGTTAGGGTTAGGGTTAGGGTTAGGGTTAGGGTTTGGGTTAGGGTCAGGGTCAGGGTTAGGGTCAGGGTTTGGGACATGGTAGTGTACTTTGACGAGGGTTAGTGAGGTGCCCTTTCTCTCTTCTGCGCATGTCTGCCCTTTTTTGTGACTGCGCATGCGTCAGAAATTTCAAAAAATATTTCTAAGTCCAGAGTATGAAAAGTGCCTTTGACTTCAATCTTCAAACAGATGTAGAATGGATTTGAATAGAGATATTTTTATAAAGTTAACTGTTCCTAAAAGATAGAGAAGCAATCTAGAGAATGAAAACGTATTGGTATCACTGAAATGTACGGCCGCACCCTCCGACCTCACTGAAGAAACGTTTGTGGGAGAGTAAAGCCTAACCCCAAGTTAACACCAACTCCTAAACTACAACAGATAAAGACTTGCGGTCTTCACTACAAGCTTAATTGTCGAAAAGTACTACCCCTAACGGGGCCGATTTTTTAACGGCAAGCCGATCGCAGCAGAGGATCATGTTGAAATATTGAAAAGATAGACTTTGAAAAGTACCAAAAACCATAACCCGACCCCCCATCCCTCCAAAATTGTGATTTTTGAGAAGTTTGTGAAAAAACTTAATACGAAAATCCAATCGGTTACCCTCCTAGACTTACCTTTTCCGAGATGGAGTAAGGCCTCCAAAACAACAATTTTAACACATTTGGGGTTTGGGTTAGGGTTAGTGTTTGGGTTAGGGTCAGGGTTAAGGTTAGTGTTAAGGTTAGGGTTTGGGTTAGGGTTAGGGTTTGGGTTAGGGTTAGTGTTTGGGTTAGGGTCAGGGTTAAGGTTAGTGTTAAGGTTAGGGTTTGGGTTAGGGTTAGGGTTAGGGTTAGGGTTTGGGTTAGGGTCAGGGTTAAGGTTAGTGTTTGGGTTAGGGTTAGGGTTAGGGTTAGGGTTAGGGTTTGGGTTAGGGTCAGGGTCAGGGTTAGGGTCAGGGTTTGGGACATGGTAGTGTACTTTGACGAGGGTTAGTGAGGTGCCCTTTCTCTCTTCTGCGCATGTCTGCCCTTTTTTGTGACTGCGCATGCGTCAGAAATTTCAAAAAATATTTCTAAGTCCAGAGTATGAAAAGTGCCTTTGACTTCAATCTTCAAACAGATGTAGAATGGATTTGAATAGAGATATTTTTATAAAGTTAACTGTTCCTAAAAGATAGAGAAGCAATCTAGAGAATGAAAACGTATTGGTATCACTGAAATGTACGGCCGCACCCTCCGACCTCACTGAAGAAACGTTTGTGGGAGAGTAAAGCCTAACCCCAAGTTAACACCAACTCCTAAACTACAACAGATAAAGACTTGCGGTCTTCACTACAAGCTTAATTGTCGAAAAGTACTACCCCTAATGGGGCCGATTTTTTAACGGCAAGCCGATCGCAGCAGAGGATCATGTTGAAATATTGAAAAGATAGACTTTGAAAAGTACCAAAAACCATAACCCGACCCCCCATCCCTCCAAAATTGTGATTTTTGAGAAGTTTGTGAAAAAACTTAATACGAAAATCCAATCGGTTACCCTCCTAGACTTACCTTTTCCGAGATGGAGTAAGGCCTCCAAAACAACAATTTTAACACATTTGGGGTTTGGGTTAGGGTTAGTGTTTGGGTTAGGGTCAGGGTTAAGGTTAGTGTTAAGGTTAGGGTTTGGGTTAGGGTTAGGGTTTGGGTTAGGGTTAGTGTTTGGGTTAGGGTCAGGGTTAAGGTTAGTGTTAAGGTTAGGGTTTGGGTTAGGGTTAGGGTTAGGGTTAGGGTTTGGGTTAGGGTCAGGGTTAAGGTTAGTGTTTGGGTTAGGGTTAGGGTTAGGGTTAGGGTTAGGGTTTGGGTTAGGGTCAGGGTCAGGGTTAGGGTCAGGGTTTGGGACATGGTAGTGTACTTTGACGAGGGTTAGTGAGGTGCCCTTTCTCTCTTCTGCGCATGTCTGCCCTTTTTTGTGACTGCGCATGCGTCAGAAATTTCAAAAAATATTTCTAAGTCCAGAGTATGAAAAGTGCCTTTGACTTCAATCTTCAAACAGATGTAGAATGGATTTGAATAGAGATATTTTTATAAAGTTAACTGTTCCTAAAAGATAGAGAAGCAATCTAGAGAATGAAAACGTATTGGTATCACTGAAATGTACGGCCGCACCCTCCGACCTCACTGAAGAAACGTTTGTGGGAGAGTAAAGCCTAACCCCAAGTTAACACCAACTCCTAAACTACAACAGATAAAGACTTGCGGTCTTCACTACAAGCTTAATTGTCGAAAAGTACTACCCCTAATGGGGCCGATTTTTTAACGGCAAGCCGATCGCAGCAGAGGATCATGTTGAAATATTGAAAAGATAGACTTTGAAAAGTACCAAAAACCATAACCCGACCCCCCATCCCTCCAAAATTGTGATTTTTGAGAAGTTTGTGAAAAAACTTAATACGAAAATCCAATCGGTTACCCTCCTAGACTTACCTTTTCCGAGATGGAGTAAGGCCTCCAAAACAACAATTTTAACACATTTGGGGTTTGGGTTAGGGTTAGTGTTTGGGTTAGGGTCAGGGTTAAGGTTAGTGTTAAGGTTAGGGTTTGGGTTAGGGTTAGGGTTTGGGTTAGGGTTAGTGTTTGGGTTAGGGTCAGGGTTAAGGTTAGTGTTAAGGTTAGGGTTTGGGTTAGGGTTAGGGTTAGGGTTAGGGTTTGGGTTAGGGTCAGGGTTAAGGTTAGTGTTTGGGTTAGGGTTAGGGTTAGGGTTAGGGTTAGGGTTTGGGTTAGGGTCAGGGTCAGGGTTAGGGTCAGGGTTTGGGACATGGTAGTGTACTTTGACGAGGGTTAGTGAGGTGCCCTTTCTCTCTTCTGCGCATGTCTGCCCTTTTTTGTGACTGCGCATGCGTCAGAAATTTCAAAAAATATTTCTAAGTCCAGAGTATGAAAAGTGCCTTTGACTTCAATCTTCAAACAGATGTAGAATGGATTTGAATAGAGATATTTTTATAAAGTTAACTGTTCCTAAAAGATAGAGAAGCAATCTAGAGAATGAAAACGTATTGGTATCACTGAAATGTACGGCCGCACCCTCCGACCTCACTGAAGAAACGTTTGTGGGAGAGTAAAGCCTAACCCCAAGTTAACACCAACTCCTAAACTACAACAGATAAAGACTTGCGGTCTTCACTACAAGCTTAATTGTCGAAAAGTACTACCCCTAATGGGGCCGATTTTTTAACGGCAAGCCGATCGCAGCAGAGGATCATGTTGAAATATTGAAAAGATAGACTTTGAAAAGTACCAAAAACCATAACCCGACCCCCCATCCCTCCAAAATTGTGATTTTTGAGAAGTTTGTGAAAAAACTTAATACGAAAATCCAATCGGTTACCCTCCTAGACTTACCTTTTCCGAGATGGAGTAAGGCCTCCAAAACAACAATTTTAACACATTTGGGGTTTGGGTTAGGGTTAGTGTTTGGGTTAGGGTCAGGGTTAAGGTTAGTGTTAAGGTTAGGGTTTGGGTTAGGGTTAGGGTTTGGGTTAGGGTTAGTGTTTGGGTTAGGGTCAGGGTTAAGGTTAGTGTTAAGGTTAGGGTTTGGGTTAGGGTTAGGGTTAGGGTTAGGGTTTGGGTTAGGGTCAGGGTTAAGGTTAGTGTTTGGGTTAGGGTTAGGGTTAGGGTTAGGGTTAGGGTTTGGGTTAGGGTCAGGGTCAGGGTTAGGGTCAGGGTTTGGGACATGGTAGTGTACTTTGACGAGGGTTAGTGAGGTGCCCTTTCTCTCTTCTGCGCATGTCTGCCCTTTTTTGTGACTGCGCATGCGTCAGAAATTTCAAAAAATATTTCTAAGTCCAGAGTATGAAAAGTGCCTTTGACTTCAATCTTCAAACAGATGTAGAATGGATTTGAATAGAGATATTTTTATAAAGTTAACTGTTCCTAAAAGATAGAGAAGCAATCTAGAGAATGAAAACGTATTGGTATCACTGAAATGTACGGCCGCACCCTCCGACCTCACTGATATTGGAAAGATTTTTTTTTTTTTTTTTTTTTTTTAACTATTTTGATTTCCTCTTTGCAAGTGAGTCACCCTATTTAAATTTCACACACCTAATTCTGAGAGTGAGAAACGATGAAAAATTCTTTTAGACCATGTGAAATAGCCAGCGTATTTCGTCTTTCGTCGATTTTGTTCAAACACGTTTCATGTTGTTACTCAAAAACCCCACGAGTTATACATGTCTTATATGCTTCCAAATTTTGCGCATTTTGTCAGCTTTCAAATGAAATATAGTTTCAGCCTCTAGGTAGTTAAATGACAAAGATTTCGTTATTCTTGTGAAAAATTTGGAAATCTTTCTAAAAAAAATGCACATTTTGGAAGCAAACTTTTTTGTTTCAAAAAGTAAGTCTCTAATCTGAGGCTATCTTAAAAGAACTAGAAAAAACCAGTCTAAATTACTCAGATGTTTTTCCGATTGCACGAGAAATGGTAAAGATACGAGACTGCGAAAATGACAAAATTGCTACTTTCCAAATAGACAGCAAAAACAGGAATTTCATATGACAGACCACGCATAAGATTCATCGCATAGCAGCTTGTCAGGGCTTTCCAAAACGTCAAAGATCTTTCAAATCGGTTCAAAAATGTCATAGTGTCACTGTTACAATGAGAGGGGTTGGGTTTTGGGTTTGACTTTGGGGTTTGGGTTAAGTTTGACGTTAGGGATTGGGTTTGAGGTTGAGTTACGGTAAGGTTAAGGTTTGGGTTAGGGCTTGGGGTTTTCGTTGGGGGTTGATTTTGGGTCAGGCTTAGAGTTAGGGTCTAGGTTAGGGTAAAGGTATGGGTATGAGTTTGAGTTTGAATTAGATTTATTGAAGTTGACTTTTGCGAGGGTTTGCCAATTGAGATGCCCATCAATTCTGTACATACGTGCCCTTTTCTGTGACTGCGCATGTGTGAAAATTTCTAAAAAATATTTTTGAAGTTCAAAGTATGAAAAGTGTCTTTGACTTCAATCTTCAAAGAGCTGTATAATTGATTCGATATAACCAATCGTTAAAAATGATGCTATATGTGACAATAACTTGAGTAGTTTCTGTATTTTATGCTGATTAAGAACATTCATGGTCATCGTATAATTAATTAATAGATGGAGCACATGGTTGTGTTGTACCATGGCTTAGAAAGATAAAACTAATGATTGGCTTCTTACACATTAAAACATAGAGCCACTCATGTAATGTGGTATGTACAGGTAGAAATTAGACTTATGGTTCAAAATGGAAAGATCAGAGGCGATAGTTTTCTTCAATTGTTCAAGGAGATCATTTTTTATTAATGGAGCTCAAAAGATCTTTGTTCCAAGCTGTATCTTGATGCATAGTGTTGAATCTCTTTTTTGTCATAATGTCGGCCAAAAATACAACAAACTGTCAAGTTATACGTGTTATCTAAAGATTAAATAATGGCAGTCCCCTGTAACATACACTTATCATATCGTGCTGTCCCTATAGTAACTAGACATTTAGGTGAGAGAAACATACAATTAGTTTTCCTACTGGTTGTGTAATATGGACATTCGTGTTTTTTAAGATTTTTACTAATTTACTGCTGATTTAGTTTGGTATGTTTGTTGTAGAAATTTTCCCCCTTTTAACAGCATGTACCTCTCTGCATTCCTCGGGTTTGGTATTTGTTTAATCTGCTTTATTTTTTCATTTACTTAAATTACTCTTACTTATGGATTTTGACATACTATGAATGACAAAATTATTTCATTCAATGAAATACTTTAAATTTCTGTTGAGTCTGTTTTTTTTTAAACATTTGACGTGATACTGTACGTATGTATCCCGTCATACTTTGAACCACACTTTATTTATTTATTATTATTACATTTACTGTTGAGTCTGTTGTTTGTTATATCAACTTTACGTGACTATGCATGTATGTATACATTCATACTTTGAACGACAAAATTATTTGTATGTCTACCTGTGCGAATTTCAAACGCGCAATTTTACACCAGCAATGAAAACCATCTATTCTTTACGGGTAGACTTTATATAGATAAATTAGGTGGTATAAGAAAAGCATAATGAGTATAATAAATTTGATGTATGCCTTTTTGTGCTTCTTTGTTACATTTGTTGTTTTTATAGTGATGGAAGTATGTTTGTTTTGTTCATACTTTTACCGACAAAATTATGTTTATGTCTACCTGTACGAATTTCAAACGCGCATTTTTACACCAGCAATGAAAACCTTCTTTCCTTTACGGGTAGACTTTTTATATACATTAATAAATTGGTACAAGAAAAGCAAAATGAGTATGTTAAATTTGATGTATGCCTTTTTGTGATTCTTCGTTACATTTGTTGTTTTTATAGTGATATTAAGATGATAACACAATATTGACTGCTGTACCCCTATTTTTGACATTTCTACTCTTTGAGTATGTTTGTTTTATTCATACATCGTTGACAATGTAATGGAATTTGATGCGACTGTCATACAAGTGAGAGGTTTAGCTAGCTATAAAACCGGTTCAATCCACCATTTTCTACATTAGAAAATGCCTATACCAAGTCAGGAATATGACAGTTGTTATCCATTCGTTTGATGTGTTTGGACTTTTGATTTTGGATTTTCCTTTTTGAATTTTCCTCGGAGTTCGGTATTTTTGTGTTTTTACTTTTTATTTCGTTTGAGACATGGATAAATACGAATTTACGTTATATTAATCAATTACTTATGCCATTTATGAAACATCTTCCATTGCTGACATTGAATTGTGTTGTACTGATCGGGTTTTTGTCTCTTTGATGCTATCTCCGTTTCGATTTTCATTGTTGCTAGAGGTCTACATATTTCTGCTATTAAAAAAAAGTATTTGTTTTCAAGATCCTTATCATATATGTTTTGCTACTTTTGTTTTCATCTGATCCTCCTATTTTGCATTGTTTTCTACCGTCTTTAAACTAAGTTTCAGCATGGTAATACGTGAACTGGAATGGGGATTTATTGTTGTATGCTAGATGTGAGTAGAAAAAACAAAAACTGATTTAATCAACAAATAGACCCTTAATGTACGCAGATAAACAACAAAACACTGTATGTATAAAGTGGTTTAAAGCGTTCAACAACCAACATGCAGGCGCACAAAATAACATAACATAATGCTTAATCGTAGATACACATATAAAACACACTTACTGTACTTACAGTTGCTAGCACACAATAAGGGTTTACATATATTTATAAAAAAAATGTATCCTACGGCACACATACAAACTACCATTACTACACACATAACAGTCATCCAAAAAATCAGATAAACCTGCAATTGTTTATACCAACATAAAAAAAAAAATCACGCACACGAAGAACAAAAATATCACACCTTTGAATATACATGATAGATTACACCTAAATATGTTTATAAAGACGTGCGTAACAAAAAAAAACAGATGCTATGATTGCACTGATATAAAATGGTATGTGCAGATAGAAATTAACCCTTAGAAATCCGAATAGAAAGTACAAGGTGAACCAACTACTTCCAGGATAACACAAACTATCTTACTAATATATAAAATAGTATTACTATATACAAAATATGCAGACATAAGACGAATCAACGATTGCATAAAAACTATTGCATTTCGTTTTTAGTAAAACATCAAGCTGTTAGAATGAGGAAAAAATGATTTTATGTTTTAAGACTAAGTGCCATTTCATAACATTTATTGTCCGACGATCGAATGAGAAAGTGTTGATGAAATATCAATTAGTTTATTATTAATTTCAGGAACATGAATAAACATTCTGCAAAGTAAAAGGGAAACATTTCATTTCATTAAGATGACCTGACACGGTTCAGTTTTCTTAAAAAAAAAACTGTCGAAACTTCTGTCCGGTACTTTCCTATCACGACATAAATTACACTATATTTCAAAAAAGGTCTTTCAACGTATTTTGTCTGCATTTCAAATTTTGAAAACATGCAAAAACACAGGATTTACAAGTTAACCCCGATTACATTCGTTGAGCTGTGTTCAACTGGTGGCAGCGATAAAGAAGAGGCGGAGAGGTATACCACGGCAATTATACAACAGCTTGAGAGGCGACAACTGGTATATGCTCGAAAATCCAACTGTCTGAGAGGAACATCATTCCCGTGGATTATACCTGTAAGGGATAAGCTTAACAAAAGGAAGAAAAGACTAAATGCTAGACAACTTCTTGACACATTGACATTTCTGTTTTGTGTAGCATTGATTTACAGCAGTGGTTTGTAAACTTTCAAAATATAGAACCAATGCAATCCAATCGTTAGAAAAATTAGGGAATATAGATTTTTCGTTCGTTGGGACTCCAAATTCGCCGCCTACATAAAAGCATACCTTTTCAGTTGCCGAAAGCTATCACTACAGTTACACCTGCAGAAAAATCAGACGTCAAAAATCTAAAGCCGACTGAAGAAAGTGAAGATGTTAACCATATACAAGATGTCGTGCAGGATTATGAAGAGGACATTGCATGTCAAGATATGATAAAGACACCAACAAACATTGATCTCTCACACGATTGCTATTATTTAAGACTTTTTTTCAATATATGCACAACTATACTAAAAATGTGTCATTTTGATTTAAGTGCGTAACATTCCTGTGTGTTTCCACATATAACTTGTCGTTTAACCTGATAATACAACATCAGCCATGATCTTTGGAGATACTAGAAATTATAGAGTGCTCCATATAGGACAAGTAAAGATGAGGATCCATTATGAATTCAGTTATGAATTGATGAAAACAACTCTTATTAATTGTAGTGTGTCATGTTCGACCGTTTAAATGAAGATAGAGTTCTGTTTGTATTAATTTGGACTTTTAAGTTTTTGTTTTTTTTTAATACAAAACACAAATAATTTACACAGAGGTAAATCAACAAGATATTTTGTACATGGAATAAGAACTGGACAAAAAAATGGTACCTACACTTGCCATTCGATTATATTTTTGGTAAATGAATCCAGGTTTTGAGTCATATATACTATCATTTCGCAGATCCAAGTGAACATATTGTATTATTTACCAATAGTGTTATACATAGTATCTGAAACACATTTCAAAACACAACCAAGTTTCATTTCTTTGAAGACATTGGTATCTTTTACATCAGATAATACACAAATAATGATAATATTATGATTACATAATACAATGTACCTCTGTCTCCAGTCACTTGCTGAAGTCAATACCTGGTCCACCATAACTGCAAATCTTTATTTGAATTTGGTACACCAACATGTACAGTCGTTTTTCTTATCATATTGAAACCGGTAAGAAAAGTACCATGTTTTGTTCGTTCACCAAATCTCTATGACAATATTATAGGAACGAGACCATCTGGTAATGTTCCCTCGTCAACTGCAACCTGTACCAAGGTCGAAACATCGACGGCATAACCGTGTTTTGCTCTAAACGGTTCAAATCAACTGTCATCAATGTGTTTCGGGCACTACCAGCCCGTGCCATATTAGGTGCTTAAGAATTCGGATTTTTTTTTTCGACTTTTTTTAATTGTAAGTCACTTTGGTTATATTTGAAAATCGTATTTGTTTAAATGAAGTACCGGGTTGCGGCACAACACCAAACCATATCAGCCACGTACCTTCATTAGATATGTCTGTGCTCTTACACTGTGCTAATACACTCAGTGTTTGTGCGGAATAGTGACAAAGGAGTGACGAAGATCTGAACATTTCTTCAATTTGGGATAAATCCTTTCAAAACAATTAAAATCATTTCTTCGTATTGAGATATGAGTCAATGGAAATGTTATTCCTACAAAACTTGTCAACTCGACTACTATTCTATTGATATATTGCTGGAAATTCATTGACGTAATGTCGCACTGGGTTGTTTTGTCGCTTTTACAACTTTATCGATGTTACTATTCAATAAGTGTGAAACTTCCTGATTCGCTTTTTGCCATTCCGACATGAAGTTGTCAGTGTTTTCCTTGGCACACTGATATAAGACTGACTCTACAAAGACAAAAGTATAAGCTGTTTTTATTAAAACGCCAAACAAACTTTCCTTTTCCTGATATGTTTAATCAATGTAAGCAGTGGGAACAAACCACCTGCATCTTTACATGCAGACCATACAGATAATTTAAGTGCCTACTAGAATACAGCTTGTGAAAAGTTAAATCATAGAAATAACTGAACTCCGAGGAATATTTAATCAGAAAGTCCCTAATCACATGGCAAAATCGAATGACAAAACACATCAAAAACGAATGAACAACACTGTCATAATCCTGACTGGTAACAGGAATTGTCAAATGTAGAAAATGGATGATTAAACCTGGTTTTATTGCGCTAAACATCTCACATTATTCGACAGTGTCATCAAATTCAGTTTTGTTTACAATGATCAGTGAAATAAATGGACATTATAAAAAAAGTCTTAATATGAGTACAACAGTCGAGAAGAGGTTATCAGTGACGTCACGATATATGAGGAAACAATGTCAAGCGTTACTTTCGTTTATCGTAAATTCTACTCAATGGAAGGGAAATATATCCTACATATAGTGTGGTCACAAGATGATCACATTTTACCTAGAATACCAACCATAGACGTTTGTGCTCTTTTGTAAAATGTTTCTTTTAAAATTGTAATACTGTGATGACAGCTGCACCCATATTTTGACTATTTTATTGTTCATGTCTGTTTGGTTCATGCATCGTTATAAATATAACAGAGTTATTTAAAACTGTCATGAAAAGTTCAAACCAGGTTTAATACACCATTTTCTACATTTGAAAATGCCTGCACCATGTCAGGAATATGACAAATGATGTTCATTTGTATTTTATGTGTTTTTGTCATTTGTCTTTGCCATGTGATTTTACATTTTACATCCATACAACAAAGTATGTACTTCTTAGCTCATTTTCTATACAAACCTGCTTTTAAAGTTCACATTGGTATATATTTCTCGATGTCAATGTGTAAAAAAAACTGGTTATCTATACTCCAATTGTATATTTTACAACAAACCTTGTATCCTAGAATATGCACATACGGAGCCTTCCATGGTTCTATAGTAAAACAATCATTATCCTTATAAATACTTTACATCAATCTATCAATTAATATAAAGTAAATCATCGTATATGTTTCAGTAGAGTGAGTGAGACATTCATTGATGCATACCGTATTGTTTCAGGAACTTGTATCAAAGATTTTAGCAATTACTTGTCCATAATGCAAAAGTGTATCTATTGAAAAAACTTTGAGCAGCTTAGTCTCATGTAAAAAAGGGACGAAAGATACCAAAGGGACAGTCAAACTCGTAAATATAAAACAAACTGACAACGCCATGGCTAAAAATGAAAAAGACAAACAGAAAATAGAAGTAACCTTCTCAAATGAAAAACCCTTCACACAATATTTTATATGTAACATTGTGAGACTATATAGGTGAAAATAAAATCAAGCCATTGCGTGGATAAAATCGTTCGACAAAAATAAAAAAACAAAAACACTTAAATAGACGAATGGGTACATATGTATTACAATTGATGCAAGAGTAACAGTGTGATACACTGCAAACTGCCGTGATTTGTCTTGGTAAATACATACCCACAAATGAGTTGCCTCTGCAATCAGGTCCTGTATCTCTTTTACCTACAAAAAACAATTTCAATCTTTGTTGTCAGATCATCAATGATTGGTCATAGCTAAAATGAATAAAGTTTTAACTTAACATCATCTAACAGAAAATAATCTACTCGCGGTATCTAACTCTTGATAAGGACACAATTATGGCTGCAATATCACTGGATACATGTTAAGGGAATTAGGAATAAAATATTGTCAAGTTCTCCACAAATAACCCACCGTGGTAGTTCTACCACTTGTCATTTTTTTTTATCATGTTTAATTTTACGTTGGTGTTATACATTTTGCATATGCTATCGTGCCCGATGTCCAATCATTCCCAAAAAAAGCCTTACATCAATTTGATATTAATTAGTATATTAATTTTCACTGTTTATGATAAACGTTATAAAAGTCATACAAATCTGTTCTGGAAATTCTTTTAAAATCTTTTATAATTTTGGGAACTTGTTTTTCGAAATTCAAATGTGACGTCAATTTAAGCGTAACACTGGTTATGGCTAACAAGGCTGTGTTAATTTTTTTATTTATCCGTTTTTGTTCTGTAGCTAGCCACCGTTTCAATTTTATCATGTATATCTATTATACATTTACTGTTTGCAAAATAGATATAGGAAGATGTGGTGTGAGTGCCAATGAGACAACTCTCCATCCAAATAACAATTAAAAAATTAAACCATTATAGGTTAAAGTACGGCCTTCAACACGGAGCCTTGGCTTACACCGAACAACAAGCTATAAAGGGCCCCAAAATTACTAGTGTAAAACCATTCAAACGGGAAAACCAACGGTCTGATATGTTTTATTCTAAATTCTAAATAATACTGAAGGATGTTCTGGTTCTCTGTTCTTTTCAGCTTTGTACTTGTTTTGGCTTTTATCCGTTTTTCATCTGGACGTCGCTGGTTAATCTTGTGTGGACGTGGCGGGCGTCTGGCGTTTCAAATTTTGAACCAGGTACCTTTTGATGGCTATTAATCGTTTGTTTGTCTGTCCTTTGCTTTCTCCTATTTATTCATTTTGTACACACTTTCGACTTGATATTTAAATCGTTTTGATAGTTATTTATAGAAGTACTGAAAAATTACCAAATAAGTTTAGTAGGAAAAAATGAAAACAACTTTTATTACCGGCGCCATTAGGAACAGTTGTTCTAAAGCAATTTTTTTCAAGGAAGTCATTAAATTAACAAAATGCACAATAAGTAGATAGATTTTTTACTATCTAAACACAACAAGTTGAAGTAGGTTAGATCTAAACCTTTATTACAAGTAACAACTAAATATCTCAAAACCCCAAACCAAGTATAAAATTAAAAGCTATCATGGAAAGTTAGAACACATTTACGAACCAGGTGTTCCCCAGGTCGCAGCTTTATACGACAGCAGAGGTCGAACTCTGCACAGTTGGGGCAAGTATTGACATAACATTCAAGCTTGATACAGCTCTGAATTTGGATTGTGTTCTAATTTTGACATAATATAGGTAACTGACACAAAAAAGATATCACGATCTTACAAATATAATGCGCAATATTGTGCAACAAAAGATTACTTCTTAACACTTTTCAAAAATTTGGAATTTAATTTATTCAAATCCTGATATTTCTTTATATATAATTTACAAGTAGTGTAAGGAAGGTTAATCCTAAAATACCAAGCATTGTATGTTAAATGTGTTTGAATTACCATCCTTTCACTGCTTTGTAATTGTCTTACAATAATTGTCCATTGACCAGCAAACCTAGTATTCCCTTTTTTTGCCCGTAAATCTAAAACATTCTGACCCATAACACCCAAAAGTCAAAAATAACTATCCCTTCAAGATATGGAAGCTTGTGGCATGATTTAAGAGAGATTCATACACTCGTATGTGTGAGGTCACTTGACCGCAATTTATCTATGATTAAATAATAAAAGAACCTAAAAAGTCATTCCGGATGAACGATCAAATTCCGTAAAACAATTATTGTGTGTAGATATTTTTTATATGAATATATCTGAAGATAATTTAAGTTATGTAGAAAAGACTATTGTAACAAATATAATAATAGTTTAATGTGTGAATTAAAACAATGTAATTTATTAGTTAATTTTACTGAATATTATCCCTGGGTATTCAGTTGTAATCTAACAGGGAAACTTGATGAAATGCTGTACAACAAGTTTAATTGTTAAACAGCAATATGTGCAATAAAGAATCAATTAGAGTAAAAAAAAAAAAAAAGACATTCATACACTTATACACTAGTTATTGTTTAAAATATCATAATCACCTAGTGTGCAAATAAGTCTTGCCGAAGATACTTTTTATAGACGTTGATATAGAGGGGGTAGGCATGATGGACTGTTTATACATAAGTTTGGACCTTCGATGAAGACTAACTAAGGGTTAACCCATCTGGGCCTTTTCAGCTTTTCTGGACCTTAGAAATTCACCTATCAGTTTCATATTCCCGTGCTTGTATTTCTTATCAGGATTTTCTTGATGTAGGTGATCCGGAAGGGACAGCCGATCCTGCTTCACATGTGGCACACGGCGTGTTGCAGATGTTATAAAATATCCGGTAAATAGTCTCATTCGGGTATTCAAATTAAAGATAAGGAAAGGGTTTGTAGTCACGACGAAGGGAATATATTTGACATCATTTGTGAAACGGTTATTCAATAACGGTCAACCAACTCATGATGGCGTCCGTAAAATTTATGGAGGAATGATTTCAACTTCACAATTTGGAAAAAATCAAATCACAAAATAACTGAACTCAGAGGTTAATCAAATCGAAAAGCCCTTTATCATATGGAGAAATCAAAGGACAAATAAGTAAAAAAAGAATGGACACCAACTGTCATATTCCTGACTTGGTACAGGCATTTTCAATTGTAGAAAATGGTGGATTAAACCTGATTTTATAGCGCTAAACCTTTCACTTTATACGACAGTCTTATCAATATCCGTTCCTTTTAAAATGATTCGTAAACTAAACATCCGTAATAAAAAAAAAAATCGAAATACAGGTACAGCAATTATCATCGTGTTTCAATTTTAAAAGAGCTTCCTTGTGAGCAGCAACCCTCTATCAAGAAACTCATAATAGGAAATGCAGTCACGGGAATATCGTGTTGAGCTACAAACCAATCACTTCACCAAGAAACCCTTCAAACTTCATATTTGTGAGAAGTTCGTGAAAAAAAATTAATACCAATGTCCATTCGGTTACCATCCTAGACTTACCCTTTTCAATATATAGCAAGGCCTTCAAATCATTGGTTTTAACATCTTTGGGTTTTTTAGTTTGGTAAGGGTCATGGTTTGGTTTAGGGTTAGTGTTAGGGTTAGGGTCAGGACTTGTTTTAGGGTAAGTGTTAAGGTAAGA
Organism: Mytilus trossulus; assembly: GCF_036588685.1. NCBI lineage: Eukaryota > Metazoa > Mollusca > Bivalvia > Mytilida > Mytilidae > Mytilus > Mytilus trossulus. The sequence goes on along the minus strand of NC_086381.1, from coordinate 82,268,170 downwards.
GTCGGGCTTTAGGTTACGGTTAAGATCAGCGGTAAAGTCAGTCTCATGGTTAGGGCTAGAGTCAGGGTTAGGATAAGCGTTAGAGTTAGAGTTAGGGTCAGAGATTGGGACAGGGGTAGTGGACTTTGGCGAGAGTTAGTGAGTTACCTTTTTTAACTTCTGAGCATGGCTGCCCTTTTTCGTTACTACAAATGCCTCAATCTTTCTAAAACGATTTTTAAGTACAGAGTATAAAAAGTGCCTTTGTCCTCCATCTTGGAAAACAGGTGTAACATGGATTTTGATAAGGATATTATATAAATGTTGAATGTTCAAAAAGGATGAAAAGAGATCTAGAGAATGACAATTTTGGAACTTTTGGTCCTCAGTGCTTTTCACATATGTACCTGTGTTTGCTTTCAAATGTCGCTGGTTAGCTTTGTGTGGACGTGGCACACGTCTGGCGTATTACATTTTCAACCAGGTACCTATCGTTGACTATCCATTGTGTGTTTCTCTGTCCTATCTTTTCTCCTATTTATTTGTTATGTAGTCCTGTCATGTAATGTTGTTATTTTAATGTTGTACTTCTCATTGCCATTAAAGTGAGACTTTTGGCATGCCGCAAAACCAGGTTCAACCCACCACTTTTTTCTCAAAATGCCCTGTACAAAATCATGGGATTTGCCATTGTCATATTATAGCTAGTTTCTGTGTGTGTTACATTCTAATGTTATATTTCTATTGTGGTAGTGTATTATACCAAAAATGTCCTTAGTTTGAACACCATATTAAACTTTATCACTATGCAATGTAAACTTCCTTGCTTTACGTCGTAATTCGTTATTTAAAGTTTTCAGTTTCCTTTATCTGTTGAACGTTCTTAGTTTGTTATTTTCGTCACAATGTGTAGATTTTGAAGTTTTCCAGCAAGATTTAAACGGCAATAAAGCATGTGTGTGTTTTGCCTGTTAAATCTGATTTATTCATATGTCTTGGACCATTTTCAAAATCATGACTGACAATTTAAGTCCTCATAATGGAAACTTTCAGTGAGGAAAAAATACTTAACTGTTTAGTACTGCAAACGACTGAAATTTTATGAAAACGTGAAAACAATACAACCAAACAGGGTATCGACATGCATCACTGCACAAGTTGTTCTAAAGCAATACGTAAAAAATGTCTTTTCAAAGAAGCCAATTAAACATTTACATAGAATTTCCTTTCATATACTACGACTCAAAATCACCAACTCTCAAGCAAAATATAAAATCTTTCTTTTCAAGGGATAAAACCATTTACGAAATTTTCTCTTTTGCCGTTACAGCCTTTTAAGAAAAAAAAAGGACATGGATGAAGTCAAATATTTTGACCCGATAAAAAAGGAATGAAAGATACCGAAAGGACAGTCAAATTCATAAATCGAAAATAAACTGACAACGTCAAGGCGGAAAATGAAAAATAACAAACAGACAAACAACAGTACACATAACAAAACAAAGAAAACTAAACAATAAGAAACATGAACCAAACCAAAAAAAAGGTGGGATATCAAGTGCTCTGGAAGGGTGAGCCGATTCTGCTTCACATTGGCACCCAGCGTGTTGCTTATGTTAGAACAAATCCAGTACATTGTCTAATTCGGTAAATCCAATTAAAAAAGGGGAGGAGTTGAACTCACGACGTAAGAAATATATCCGAAATTATTCGTCAAACAGTTCTTCCATAACGGTCAACCAACTCATAATGGCGTTTTTAAAATTTACGGAGGGATGAATTCAAGTTTTTTGTTTAATTTGAAAAAAAAAAATCACAAAAATACTGAACTCAGAGGAAATTCAAATCGGAAAGTCCTTAGTCATTTGACAAAATCAAATGGCAAATAAATTAATAAACGAATGGACAACAACTGTCATATTTCTGACTTTGGACAGGCATTTTCAAATGTAAAAAATGGTGGAATAAACCTGGTTTTATAGAACTAAACTTCTCACTTGATACGACAGTCTCATCAAACTCCGTTTTATTTCAGATGATGTGTGAACCAAACAGACATACTAAACAAAATAGTCAACATACGAATACAACAGTCATCAGCGTTTTACAATTTTAAAAGAACTTTTGGTTTAATAGCTCCCTTGTGAGCAGCAACCTTATATCAAGAAAAGCATGATAGGAAATGGCATCACTGGAATATCGTTTCAATTGTGAGATATATACCCCGTATTCAGGTGCTGTTGGAATGTGGCTACTTAGAAATGTGTTAAAGGACGCTTCGGGTGCGGGAATTTCTCGCTACATTGAAGACCTGTTGGTGACCTTCTGTTATTGTTTTTTCTATGGTCGGGTTGTTGTCTCTTTGACACATTCCACATTTCCATTCTTTATTTTATCTTAAAAAGGATATTGCGTTACAAACAAAGAAACAAATATACCAATTACTATGTTTAATTTGAAACCACAGATATCTTTTTTTTTAATATATGAATGCACATAACACTACATTGTTAACAAAACTTAACAAAAAATCAAAAAGATACGAAAAATGATCACATTTTAACCATAAAATAAAATGCCAAGAAACCAAAAACCAAACATGGTAAACACACAAAAAGTATAGGTAAGGTAAAATATTTTGACACCGTAAGTTTTTTGTCAAGGAGTATATACTTTATATGGTATGTTGGATGATTAAAATATCGAGACAAAGATTAACAAAACATGTCCGGCTGATAAAATAAAATACAGTATGTACAAAATATCATAAGAGTACTAACCTTCACGACAAACAGATTGACAATTCAATAACAATATATTCAACATTTGAAGTAACATGATACAGCAGTATGTAATAATGTAGTCGGAAAAAAAATCGTGTGGAAAACATTGGTTGTCCAGAAACTGCACACACAATTTCAGGTTTGTGAGAAGTTCGTGAAAAAAACTTAATACGAATGTCCATTCGGTTACCATCCTAGAGTCAACAAGTCAACAAACGAAACAGGTATCCTTTTTATCAAGGTGATGTCCTTCACAGTAGGTTACTGTTCTCTCCAACTGTGTAACAAATCTATTCGTCACCTGTAATGTTCTAAACTTCATTCTATTTCTCTTTTCAGATCTTCCATACCCACGCACTAGTACAACTCGGTTCAAGCTAAAACGTTCCATTCTTGGCAATTTAATGGATCCATGAATTTCTCTTTCTCTCATTTCAAGGGCAACGTTCAATTTGTCTATTTGTTTTTCCTCCATGATCATCTAGTAAGGATGCATACGATATGTTTCGTCGGTCAATATAATATCAAGCGTGAACTGAAAATCACTAGGAAATTTCCATCCAGAGACAATGGAATATACTTCAAAACCACAATAATAGTGATGATGCAATTCAATTGTCGTTAACAAATAACACGTATTTAGTAATGACGCAATATCTTCGGACCTTTTAATTGTAAATTTGTACTCTTTATAAACAGTACATATGTCAAAATAAATATTTAGATACAAATGTATTAGCTGTTTAGTTATACCAATGTGCAATAGCATTTGAAACTCTTAATATCAAAAAGAACTTAGGAATTTTGCTCTCAACATATACTTATTTTTTTTTTATATTTTTTGGTAATTAAATTGTGTATCTTCAATCTGATTGACTGGCATCAGAAAGTTACTAAGATAAGATTAAATAAGATTCGGTACATATAGCCAGTTATTTAGCAAGTCATCAATAATTCGATTGTTATTCTTATTACTAGCAAGAATCTTGTCATCTTAATTGGATATAGGAAGATGTGGTGTGAGTGCAAATGAGACAACTCTCTATCCAAATAACAATTTAAAAAGTAAACCATTCTAGGTTAAAGTACGGCCTTCAACACGGAGCCTTGGCACACACCGAACAACAAGCTATAAAGGGCCCCAAAATTAATAGTGTAAAACCATTCAAACGGGAAAACCAACGGTCTAATCTTTATAATCTTTTTAATATAATATCATTATAGTCTGTTAGGCTAAATTTTGAGCGGGAATCATAATTGTTTTAACTATAGTTGCAAAATTCAAATTCAAAACACGCTGTATGCATGGTTTCAGAGTTGAAGTTAATGTCGGTGTTAAGCTTGACTCTCATACATGGGTTTATTCAGTGAGGTCCGAAAGTACTGCTGTACATTTTAGTAATACCAATAATGCCACGTCCTCTAGATCGTCTTTTTTTGATTTTCTGAACTTTTAACTGTAATAAACTATATATATTCCAACCCTGAAGCTACAACAACAGTGAAGTGTTAAATTTTGGGTTTTAGTTAGTGTAAGGACCAGTGTTTTGGATATGGTAGGGGACTTTTGCGAGGGTCAGTGAGTTGCATTTTGTCACTTTTGGGCATGCGGACCATTTCGTTGACTTCTTTCAGCGTGAAATTTCCAAAAACGTTTCCTTTTTTTCGGTATGACAAGTCCCTTACACTGCAATGTTTTAACAGGTGTAGTCAAATAGAGATAATTTCTTGAAATGAAAAGTTCCAAAAAAGCTGAATAGCGATCTAAATAATGGATATTAATTGGTTTCAATGAAGTGTAAGGCCGCACTTTACGACTTCTCTCAAGAAGCGTTTGTGTCAGAGTAAAGCCTAATAATGACTTTGAAAAGACTTTAGCAAAACCAATACATTAACCCAAAACTTCGAAACTATAATAGAAAAAGACTTCTAGTCTTCACTATAAGCTTCATCGTTGAAAAATAATGTACCTAATGAGACCGTTTTTGTAATGTCAAGCCAATCGAAGGATAGGATCCTGTAAGGTTTTTGATAAGATCGACTGTGAAAAGTTTAAACCCATCACTTCACCAAGAAACCCTCCAAAATTCAGGTTTGTGAGAAGTTCGTGAAAAAAACTTAATACGAATGTCAATTCGGTTATCATCCTAGACTAACCCTTTCAAATATATAGCAAGGCCTCCAAATGATCAGTTTTAACATCTTTGTTTTTTTTTGTTCTGGTCAGGGTTTTCAATAGGGTCGGGGTTTTATTTAGGTTAGTGTTAGAGTATGGGTTAGAGTTCGGTTTTGGGTAAGTGTTTAGGCTTGAGTGAGGGTTTGGGTTATGGTTAAGATCAGGCGTAGGGTTTGGTCATGGGTTAGAGCTAGAGTCAGGGTTAGAATAAGCGTTAGAGTTAGAGTTTGGGTCAAGGTTTGGGGCAGGGGTAGTGCACTTTGGCGAGATTTATTTAGATGCCTTTTTTAACTTCTGAGCATGTCTTCTCTTCTTCGTTTCTACAAATGCGTGAAATTTTCTACAAAAATTTCAAAGTACAGAGTATAAAAAATTCCTTTGTCTTTAATCTTGAAACATGTGTAAACAAGATTTGAATAAAAATATTATATAAATGTTGACTGTTCCGAAAGGATGAAAAGGCGATCTAGAGAATGACAATTTTGGAACTTTTGGTCCTCAGTGCTTTTCAGCTATGTACTTGTTGTGGTTTTCATTTTTTTTTCATTTGGACGCCACTTGTTAGTTTTCTGTGGACGTGGCGCACGTCTGGTGTATTAAATTTTTAACCAAATACATTTTGTTTTCTATTGATCGTTTGTTTCTCTGTCCTTTATTTTCTCCTATTTATTTGTATTGTAGTCCTGTCATGTAATGGTAATGGTATTTTTGGCAGGCCACAAAACCAGGTTCAACCAACCACTTCTATCTCAAAATGCCTTGTACCAAGTCATGCAATTGGCCACTGTTATATCACAGTTAGTGTATGTGTGTTTTACATTGTAATGTTATGTTTCTGTTGTGGCAGTATAGTAAATTAAAAATGTCCTTAGTTTGAACACCATATTCAACTTTGTCACTATGCAATGTGAACTTCCTTGTTTTAAATCGTAATTCGTTATTTAAAGTTTTCAATTTCCTTAATTTGTTGACAGTTCTCAGTTTGTAATTTTCTTCACAATGTGTAGATTTTGAAGTTGTCGTCAGCAAGATTTAAACGGCAATAAAGCGTGTGTCCATTTTGACTGTTAATTGCATTCATTGATATGTCTTGGAATATTTTTAGAATAATGACTGACAATTTTAGTACTAATCAAGGACTGAACTTTCAGTGCGGAAAAATTACTAAAATGTTTAGTACTGAAAAATGGCTGAAATTTTGAGAACACGTGTAAACAATATACAAAATCAGGGTATCAACATGCATTACTGAATAAGGTATTATAAAGCAATACGTCAATAATGTCATTTCAAGAAGCCAATACAATATTGACAAATAATTTCCACTTTTTTCCTCCACTCAAAATCATCAAACCTCAAACCAGATACAAAACTTTCTTTTTAAAGGGAACAAAGAAAACCATTACGTTAAACTTTCTTTGGATATACAATGGTTACATTATCAAATATAGACTAACAGGAAGTTGGTGCATATCGGATCTAATAAAAACTATGTAAATATGTAAAATCTTCAAATCTAAAAAATCGATTTTCGTGGGGTATTTTTTAAAGACTTTTTAAAAAATAAAGGGGTATGCATGAGATTGTTGAAAATTACTTTCTGTGTCAACAGGCAAAAGTAGGTTAACAACCGGGTTCTTTTAAACATATGTCTTAACTAAAGTATGAAAAAAATGCGAAAATAAGTCTTGCCGTGGGTAAAATTTATAGACTTTGTTAGATATGGGTAAGGCATGATGGACTGTTCAGATAAAAGTTTCAACCATGATTAAGACTAACCAAGATCTAACCCTTCTGGGCCTTTATTTACTTTTTGGACCTTATACCTTCACTTATCATTTACAGCCAGTTTACATTAACGTTTTGATATGTATTGAATCTGTCATTGCTATTCATTTTTAGGAGACATGAAAATAATACAAAAACATAGTCTTGACCTGCGCCATTGTATACAGTTGTTCTTACGAAATTTGTTTTCAAAGAAATCAATAAATGAACAAAATAATTTCCTTTCATGCACAATAAATATCTTAAAACAGCAAGTAAGGTGCAGTCGGTCAGATATAAAACTTGCATAACAACTCAAAATTACAAAACCCTAAACCAAGCATAAAACTAAAATCCGTCATGGGAAGTAAGATAACATTGAGAATAGCAATGTGGAATATGTCAAAGAGACAACAACCCGACTATAGAAAAAACAACAGTAGAAGGTCACTAACAGGTCTTTAATGCAGCGAAAAACTCCCGCACCCGGATGCGTCCTTCAGTTGGCCCATAAACAAATATATACTTGTTCAGTGATAATGCACGCCATACTTATTTCCAAATTGTACACAAGAAACTTAAATTAATATAATACAAGACTAACAAAGGCCAAAGGCTGCTGACTTGGGACAGGCGCAGCAGTCGCTCCGAAGGGCAAATCTTTATGTCCTGAACCGTTGGGGCAAGTATGGACACACCATTCGAGCGAAATACAGCTTTGAATTGGGATTGTGATCAAATTTTTGACAAAATATGGGTTAATGACAATAAACAAATGTCAAAATCTTACAAATCTATAGTGCAATATTATGCAATTAAAGAGTTTTTTTCTTCAAACTTTTCTAAAATTTGGAATTTGAAAATTTGGAGAAAGAAAATTGGAAACTGCTACAACATCATAATTTTTTTAAATGTGCTCCAAAAATCTGACCATTCTCTATATGTAATTTACAAATAGTGTTGGGGAGGTAATTCCGAACATACCCAACAGTGTATGTTTAATGGTTTTGAATAACCACCCTTTCACTTTTTTTAATTGTCTTACAGTAATTGTCCATTGACCAGCAAATCTCTTTTTACCCCTAATCCCCCCCAAAAAATTTCATTAAGCAATGGTAGAAGTAAAAGAGGTATACATTTACTGACCTGTTATCAATATGACTTTGTAATGATTGATAATTTTTTCTTTCTTTCTATCGTTTTTATTGATCGAGTTTCATCAATCCACTCTTTTGACATTTTACATTCTTCCTCCTTCCTTTTTGGCGTGAATTAAAGGAAGGATGAAGAATAAAGGTGTGTAGTACAAATAGGAAGGCGGAAGGTATGCAGAGAGAAGCGAAAGGAAGAAGATGTGTTGTTACAAAAAATAAGAGGAAGGTATGCTGTAATAAGTGAGGGAGAAGGAAAGAAGGTGTGATTTAAAAGAAAAAGGAACAAGAAAGTGTGTTTTAGAAACCGGAAGGAGGAACATGTAATTAAGGAGAAAGGAAGAAGGAAGGTATTCGATAACAAAAGGAAGGAGGGTATGTGTGTGTGAGTATTGTTCAAAGAGGAAGGAGGAAGGTGTGTGGCGAGATTCGGAAGAAGGACGATGTGTTGTGATAAGATAATGAAGGAAGGTGCGTATTAAAAAAATGAAGGAGAATGGTAATCAGTAACAAATGCGGTCTTGATGTCTGTGTGTGTGTGGAGGGGGGATGTTGGTCACGGATGAACCGAAATTTAACCGACCTGGTCGTCTGGGTTTATGTCCATTGAACATAAGACTTACATAACATATTCACCTAGTGTGCAAATAAGTCAAGCCGTAGATAATTTTTTATTGCCGTTGTTATAGAGGGGGTAGGCATGGACTGTTTAGACATACGTTTGGACCTATGATAAAGACTAACGAGGGTTTACCCATCTGGGGCTTTCCAGCTTTTCTTGACCTTATACATTCATCTATCAGTTGCATATTTCCGTGTTTGTATTTCTTAACATGATATCGGGTATGTTCTTACGTCGTAACTACATTCCCTTCCCTTATATGAATGTGACTACCGAATAAGACTATTGATCGGATGTGTATAAACATGAACAAAACGACGGGTGCCACATGTGAAGCATAATCTGCCTACTCTTTCTGAGCACCTGCGATCGCCCCAAGTTTTTGATGGGGTTAGTGCTGCTAAGTCTTGAATATTTGTAGGGATTTTGCATGCGTGAAATGTATAAGTACAGGGTATAACAAGATACTCCGCCTGGCGCAGCTTTTTACGACCGCAGAGGTCGAACCCTGAACGGCTTGGGCAAGTATTGACACAACATTCAAGCTTGATTAAGCTCTGAATTTGAATTGTGATTAAATAGTTGACACAGCATAGATTTCTGACACAGAATGAATGTTGTCTAATGAACTTCGAAAACATATGCCTTTAAGCAATTCACTATGCTGTTGAATATTAATTCCCTCACAAAAATATTCGAAGACATTTTATTCTTATTTCTGAAATCTAAAATGAAGAATTGACCCCTCCATCCCCCCCCCCCCCCCATATAATGTTTTCACTTCCCCCTTTTCTTAATTCCAAAACTGATCTGAATTCAAATTTATTACGAAGTGTTTGGAAAGTGCCCTTTTTTTGGCCCCCGTTTTGCCCGTCCCCCCCCCCCATTTCCTAGACTATTTGGACCATAATCCTCAAAATCAATTCCAACTTTCCTTTAATGGTACTAAACCTTATGGTAAATCTTTTTATAGATCAATTTACTCAATCTAAACTTATTGTCCAAACACTAAAAACGTCTTCGGACGATAACACAGAGGACATTATTGCATTATACGATGCAAACATTTTTTTGCGGTCATGTAAAAACTGCCTTAGTCGTTTATGTGGGTAAGGGTGTCATCCTCTTTCTTGAATTGTAAAAAACAGTGAACAAAGGTACATATTTTCTATTAAGTTAGCAACATTTGATGCAGGAATGCAGATATTTAATATGAATTTTCATTTTAAAGAACCAATTTATAATAATATTACTTATAAATATTAATATATTTTGCCAAAATTGATTACTTTAGTTTGTTTTTTATTTTATTTTTAATTGCCATTTTAAGGGGAGGTAACTCTGAAATACTGCATTTTCTGAAGGATTCTAGGGAAAAACTCACGGTGACCCTATCTTTTCTTTTGAAATTCTCAAAGCATTGTCTGAAAGCTATATTTTTCTTGGATATTTAACAATTCTGTCATTTTGTTTAGTTTCTAACCACAAAATGGTGTTTGTTTCCTGTAAAATCCTTACAAAACGTGTAATTTTTTCTCGTCCTGTAGCTTGAGAAAATGCGCAGTGACCTTTCATTTGTATTATATATTTCAACATATATCAAAAGATACTACGTTTTGGCAAAGTATGAACAAATTCTATCATTTTTATTTTAGAGTCCAATACCACCTAGAGAGATTGAATTGAAAAATATCGACAAACAGTAAGTTGACGGATATCAGATCTATTAATTGCATTACATAAACTCATCAAATTATGCCAGAGACCAATTTGCTAGATTTAAAACCCCTTATAAGTTTTTCGACAGAAAAATATTATAGTAGAAATTCTGACTTTTACAAGAATATGCATAGGTATTCCGCATGTGCTTAATGTACATTTCTTATGTTGATTATACGAAGGATGCAAAAATGTATACATCCGAATAAAATTATCTCTTATTGCAAATTATTCGAGTTTTCTCAAGTAAATAAAACATTAATTCAAACAATACATTATTGAAATGTTCATTAAGCAATGATTATAGTAAGAGAGGTATACATTTACTGACCTGTTATCAATATGACTTTGTAATGATTGACCTTTCTCTTTCTTTCTTTCGTTTTAAATGATCGAGTTTCATCCCTATACGTATAACATTTTACATTCTTCCTCCTTCCTTTTTTGCGTAAATTGACGGACGGAGACAGAAGGTGTGTAGTACAAAGAGGAAGGAGGAAGGTCTACAGAGTGAAGCGAAAGGAAGAAGATGTAATATTACAAAAGACAGGAGGAAGTTATGCGGTAATAAGAAGGGAAAAAAGGAAAGAGGAATGTGCGATTTTAAAGAAAAAAGAACGTGAAAGGTGTGTTTTAGAAAATGGAAGGAGGAATATGTACTTAAGGGGAAGGAAGGAGGAAGGTATTCGATAACAAAAGGAAGGAGGAAGGTATGTGTGTGTGTATATTGTTCAAGGAGGCAGAAGGAAGGTGTGTGGCGAGATGGGGAAGAAAGATGCATTTTGATAAAATAAAGGAGGAAGGTGCGTTTTAGAAAAAAAGGAAGGAGGATGGTAATCAGTAACACAAGTGGGCTTGGTGTGTGTATTGGGAGGATGTTGGTCACGGATGATCCGAAAATTAACCAACCTGATTGTTTAGGTTTTTGTCCATTGAACATTAAAATTTTACATATTATTTTCACCTAGTGTTCAAATAATAAAGACAAATTTTAAAAGAAATTAAGAAGAGGCTTTATATACACCGTGGGAAGGTCAGTTTTTATATTTACTTTGGTCCATTATAATTGGGGGGTAACAAAGTCAATTAAATATTTTCCTCTACTACTAAAGGGACATTAACATCGCGTGTCTTATTTATAAACTCCTTTTTATTTCTGTTGTACATAGACCAATTGTCTTCTTAACGAATGTTTGTATTAATGTTCTCGTTTATAAATAATGTGGGTAATATAGTCAATTAAAAGTGTTAAGGTTGACAAACACATCATTTTGTTTTCAATAACTTTAGATCACATGTCAAGCATCCTGGAGGACATTGTCGTCCTGGCCAAACTTGTCGTCCCGAAACATTGATCGATCCATATCTGCTGGACGACAATTTATGCTTCCGAACGAACATTGTCACATATGTAAAGACAACTTTTGAAAAGAAATTAAGACACTTTTTATACACTGTGGGAAGGTCAGTTTTTATATTTACTTTGGTCCTTTATAATTGGGGGGTTACAAAGTCAATTAAATATTTTCCTCTCCTACTAGAGGGACAATTAACATCGCGTGTCTTATTTATAAACTCCTTTTTATTTCTGTTGTACATAGACCAATTGTCTTCTTAACGAATGTTTGTATTAATGTTCTCGTTTTTAAATAATGTGGGTAATAGAGTCAATTAAAAGTGTTACTTCAGATCACATGTCAAGCATCCGGGAAGACATTGTCGTCCCGGACAAACTTGTCGTCCCGAAACATTGATCGATCCATATCTGCGGGACGACAATTTTTGCTTCCGTGAGAACATTGTTGCATATATAAAGACAATTTTTAAAAGAAATTAAGAAGAGGCTTTTTATACACTGTGGGAAGGTCAGTTTTTATATTTACTTTGGTCCTTTATAATTGGGGGGTTACAAAGTCAATTAAATATTTTCCTCTCCTACTAGAGGGACATTAACATCGCGTGTCTTATTTATAAACTCCTTTTTATTTCTGTTGTACATAGACCAATTGTCTTCTTAACGAATGTTTGTATTAATGTTCTCTTCTAAAAATAATGTGGGTAATAGAGTCAATTAAAAGTGTTACTTCAGATCACATGTCAAGCATCCGGGAGGACATTGTCGTCCCGGGCAAAAATGTCGTCCCGAAACGAACATTGTCACATATGTAAAGACAAATTTTGAAAAGAAATTAAGACACTTTTTATACACTGTGGGAAGGTCAGTTTTTATATTTACTTTGGTCCATTATAATTTGGGGGTAAAAAAGTCAATTAAATATTTTCCTCTACTACTAAAGGGACATTAACATCGTGTGTCTTATTTATTAACTCCTTTTTATTTCTGTTGTACATAGACCAATTGTCTTCTTAACGAATGTTTATATTAATGTTCTCGTTTATAAATAATGTGGTTAATAGAATCAATTAAAAGTGTTAAGGTTTGACAAACACATCGTTTTGTTTTCAATAACTTGAGATCACATGTCAATCATCCTGGAGGACATTGTCGTCCCGACCAAAATTGTCGTCCCGAAACGTTGATCGATCCATATCAGCGGGACGACAATTTATGCTTCCGTAAGAACATTGTTGCATATATAAAGACAAATTTTAAATGAAATTAAAAAGAGGCTTTTTATACACCGTGGGAAGGTCAGTTTTTATATTTACTTTGGTCCATTATAATTGGGGGGGGGGGGGTTTAATGTTCTCTTCTAAAAATAATGTGGGTAATAGAGTCAATTAAAAGTGTTACTTCAGATCACATGTCAAGCATCCGGGAGGACAATGTCGCCCCGGCCAAAAATGTCGTCCCGAAACGAACATTGTCACATATTTAAAGACAAATTTTGAAAAGAAATTAAGACACATTTTATACACTATGGGAAGGTCAGTTTTTATATTTACTTTGGTCCTTTATAATTGGGGGGTAACAAAGTCAATTGAATATTTTCTTCTCCTACTAGAGGGACAATTAACATCGCGTGTCTTATTTATATAAACTTTTTTTTATTTCTGTTGTACATAGACCAATTGTCTTCTTAACGAATGTTTGTATTAATGTTCTCGTTTTTAAATAATGTGGGTAATAGAGTCAATTAAAAGTGTTACTTCAGATCACATGTCAAGCATCCGGGAAGACATTGTCGTCCCGGACAAACTTGTCGTCCCGAAACATTGATCGATCCATATCTGCGGGACGACAATTTTTGCTTCCGTGAGAACATTGTTGCATATATAAAGACAATTTTTAAAAGAAATTAAGAAGAGGCTTTTTATACACCGTGGGAAAGTCAGTTTTTATATTTACTTTGGTTCATTATAATTGGGGGGGGGGGGGGGGGGGTGTAACAAAGTCAATTAAATACTTTCTTCTGCAACGAGAGGAACAATTAACATTGCGTGTCTTATTTATAAACTCCTTTTTAATTTCTGTTGTACATAGACCAATTGTCTTCTTAACGAATGTTTGTATAAATGTTCTCTTCTAAAAATAATGTGGGTAATAGAGTCAATTAAAAGTGTTACTTCAGATCACATGTCAAGCATCCGGGAGGACATTGTCGCCCCGGCCAAAAATGTCGTCCCGAAACGTTGATCGATCCATATCTGCGGGACGACAATTTTTGCTTCCGTGAGAACATAGTTGCATATATAAAGACAAATTTTAAAAGAAATTAAGAAGAGGCTTTTTATACACCGTGGGAAGGTCAGTTTTTATATTTACTTTGGTCCATTATAATTGGGGGGTAACAAAGTCAATTAAATATTTTCCTCTACTACTAAAGGGACATTAACATCCCGTGTCTTATTTATTAAATCCTTTTTATTTCTGTTGTACATAGACCAATTGTCTTCTTAACGAATGTTTATATTAATGTTCTCGTTTATAAATAATACGGTTAATAGAATCAATTAAAAGTGTTAAGATTTGACAAACACATCATTTTGTTTTCAATAACTTGAGATCACATGTGAAGCATCCTGGGGGACATTGTCGTCCCGACCAAAATTATCGTCCCGAAACGTTGATGGGTCCATATCTGCGGGACGACAATTTATGCTTCCGTAAGTCAGCGGGACGACAATTTATGCTTCCGTAAGAACATTGTTGCATATGTAAAGACAAATTTGGAAAGAAATTAAGACACATTTTATACACTGTGGGAAGGTCAGTTTTTATATTTACTTTGGTCCTTTATAATTGGGGGGGTAACACAGTCAATTAAATATTTTCTTCTCCTACTAGAGGGACAATTAACATCGCGTGTCTTATTTATATAAACTTCTTTTTATTTCTGTTGTACATAGACCAATTGTCTTCTTAACGAATGTTTGTATTAATGTTCTCTTTTCTAAAAATAATGTGGGTAATAGAGTCAATTAAAAGTGTTACTTCAGATCACAAGTCAAGCATCCTGGAGGACATTGTCGTCCCGACCAAAATTGTCGTCCCGAAACGTTGATCGATCCATATCTGCGGGACGACAATTTTTGCTTCCGTGAGAACATTGTTGCATATATAAAGACAAATTTTAAAAGAAATTAAGAAGAGGCTTTTTATACACCGTGGGAAGGTCAGTTTTTATATTTACTTTGGTCCATTATAATTGGGGGGTAACAAAGTCAATTAAATATTTTCCTCTACTACTAAAGGGACATTAACATCGCGTGTCTTATTTATTAAATCCTTTTTATTTCTGTTGTACATAGACCATTTGTCTTCTTAACGAATGTTTATATTAATGTTCTCGTTTATAAATAATGTGGTTAATAGAATCAATTAAAAGTGTTAAGGTTTGACAAACACATCATTTTGTTTTCAATAACTTGAGATCACATGTCAAGCATCCTGGAGGACATTGTCGTCCCGACCAAAATTATCGTCCCGAAACGTTGATGGATCCATATCTGCGGGACGATAATTTATGCTTCCGTAAGTCAGCGGGACGACAATTTATGCTTCCGAACGAACATTGTCACATATGTAAAGACAAATTTTGAAAAGAAATTAAGACACTTTTTATACACTGTGGGAAGGTCAGTTTTTATATTTACTTTGGTCCTTTATAATTGGGGGGTAACAAAGTCAATTAAATATTTTCCTCTCCTACTAGAGGGACAATTGACATCGCGTGTCTTATTTATAAACTCCTTTTTATTTTTATTGTATATAGAACGATTGCCGTCAAAACTATTGTTTGGATAAATCCTTTCGTCCATAAATATTTAGGGGAACACAGTCAATTAAAAGTGATAAGGTTTGGCAAACACTTCCAACACATCATTTTTTGTTTCATTACTTGAGATCACATAGTTAACAACTGGGAGGACACTGTCGTCCCGACCAAAATTGTCGTACCGAAAAGTTGATGCTTCCGCATCCTCGGGACGACCATTGATGCTTCCGCACGAAAATTGTAACATATATAAAGGAACATTTCAAA
Source organism: Mytilus trossulus (assembly GCF_036588685.1). Taxonomy (NCBI): domain Eukaryota; kingdom Metazoa; phylum Mollusca; class Bivalvia; order Mytilida; family Mytilidae; genus Mytilus; species Mytilus trossulus. The sequence goes on along the minus strand of NC_086381.1, from coordinate 82,252,526 downwards.
AATATATCAAGAAGAGGCTTTTCATACACTGTAAGAAGGTCAGTTATTATATTTACTTTCGTCCATAAATATTGGGAGCAACAAAGTCAATTTAATGTTTTTTTTTCTTACACTAGAGGGACAATTGACATTGCGTGTCTTATTTATAAACAACTTTTTATTTTTATTGTACATAGAACGATTGTCATCATGACGATTATTTGTATAAACCCGTTTGCCCATAAATATTGAGGGGAACACAGTCAATTGAAGTGGTAAGGTTTGACAAACACTTCCATCACATCAGTTTTTGTGGAACAATTAACATTGCGCGTCTTATCTATAAACTCCTTTTTTTATTTCTGTTGTACATAGACCAATTGTCTTCTTAACGAATGTTTGTATTAATGTTCTCTTCTAAAAATAATGTGGGTAATAGAGTCAATTAAAAGTGTTACTTCAGATCACATGTCAAGCATCCGGGAGGACATTGTCGTCCCGGCTAAACTTGTCGTCCCGAAACATTGATCGATCCATATCTGCGGGACGACAATTTTTGCTTCCGTGAGAACATTGTTGCATATATAAAGACAAATTTTAAAAGAAATTAAGAAGAGGCTTTTTATACACCGTGGGAAGGTCAGTTTTTATATTTACTTTGGTCCATTATAATTGGGGGTTAACAAAGTCAATTAAATATTTTCTTCTACTACTAGAGGAACAATTAACATTGCGCGTCTTATCTATAAACTCCTTTTTTTATTTCTGTTGTACATAGACCAATTGTCTTCTTAACGAATGTTTGTATTAATGTTCTCTTCTAAACATAATGTGGGTAATAGAGTCAATTAAAAGTGTTACTTCAGATCACATGTCAAGCATCCGGGAGGACATAGTCGTCCCGGTCAAAAATGTCGTCTCGAAACGAACATTGTCACATATGTAAAGACAAGTTCATTTTTTATATTTACTTTGGTCCTTTATAATTGGGGGGTAACAAAGTCAATTAAATATTTTCCTCTCCTACTAGAGGGACAATTAACATCGCGTGTCTTATTTATAAACTCCTTTTTATTTCTGTTGTACATAGACCAATTGTCTTCTTAACGAATGTTTGTATTAATGTTCTCGTTGATAAATAATGTGGGTAATATAGTCAATTAAAAGTGTTAAGGTTGACAAACACATCATTTTGTTTTCAATAACTTGAGATCACATGTCAAGCATCCTGGAGGACATTGTTGTCCTGGCCAAACTTGTCGTCCCGAAACATTGATCGATCCATATCTGCGGGACGACAATGTATGCTTCCGAACGAACATTGTCACATATGTAAAGACAAATTTTGAAAAGAAATTAAGACACTTTTTATACCCTGTGGGAAGGTCAGTTTTTATATTTACTTTGGTCCTTTATAAATGGGGGGGGGGGGGGGGTAACAAAGTCAATTAAATATTTTCCTCTCCTACTAGAGGGACAATTAACATCGCGTGTCTTATTTATAAACTCCTTTTTATTTTTATTGTATATAGAACGATTGTCATCATGACGATTATTTGTATAAACCCGTTTGCCCATAAATATTGAGGGGAACACAGTCAATTGAAGTGGTAAGGTTTGACAAACACTTCCATTACATCAGTTTTTGTGCCATTACTTGCGATTACGAATTTAGCAAAAAGTAAAATCACAAAAATACTGAACTCAGAGGAAAATCAATTTGGAAAGTCCATAATCACATGGCAAAATCAAAAAACCGGGAGAACACTGTCGTCCCGACCAAAATGGTCGTCCCGAAAAGTTGATTCTTCCGCAACTTCGGGACGACGATTGATGCTTCCGCACGAAAATTGTCACATATATAAAGGATCATTTCAAAAAGATATCAAGAAGAGGCTTTTAATACACTGTGAGAAGGTCAATTTTTATATGTACATTCGTCCATTAATATTGGGGGTAAAAAAGTCTTTGTTCCATTACTTGAGATCACATATTTAGCATCCGGGTGATCATTGTCGTTCCGACAAGCTGATCGATCTCAGACTGCTTCTTCGGGACGACGATTGATGCTTCTGCATGATAATTGTCACATATATATAGGACAGACAATTTCAAAAAGATATCAAGAAGAGTTTTTCAAACACTGTGAGAAGGTCAGTTTTAATATGCACATTCGTCCATTAATATTGGGGATACAAAAGTTAATTTAATGTTTTCTTCTAACACTAGTGGGACAATTGACATTGCGAGTCTTATTTATAAAGTTTTTTTCTTATTTTATTGTACATAGAACAATTGTCGTCTTAACGATTGTTTGTATAAATCTTTTCGTCCCTAAATTATGCGGGGAACATAGTCAATTACAAGTGGTAAGGTTTGACAAACACTTCCAACACGTCATGTTTTGTTCCATTACTTGCGATCACATATTAATCATACGGGGGATCATTGTCGTCCCGACTAAAATTGTCGTCCCGACTTAAATTGTCATCCCGAAAAGTTTATCTTGTTTATCAAATTGTCGTCCCGAAAAGTTGATTCTTCCGCAACTTCGGCACGACGATTAATGCTTCCGCACGAAAATTGTCACATATATAAAGGAACATTTCAAAAAGATATCAAGAAGAGGCTTTTCATAAACTGTGAGAAGATCAGTTTTTATATGTACATTCGTCCATTAATATTGGGGATAACAAAGTTAATTTAATGTTTTCTTCTAACACTAGACAATTGACATTGCGTGTCTTATTTATAAACTACTTTTTATTTGTATTGTACATAGACCAAATGTCGTCTTAACGATTGTTTGTATAAATCCTTTAGTCCCTAATTATTGAGGGGAACACAGTCAATTAAAAGTGGTAAGGTTTGGCAAACACTTCCAACACACAAGTTTTTGTTCCATCACTTGAGATAACATATTTAGCAACCGGGAGAACACTGTGGTTTCGACCAAAATTATCGTCCCGAAAAATTGATCGATCTGCATCTTCGGGACGACGATTGATGCTTTCGCACTAAAATTGTCACATATATAAAGTAACATTTCATAAAGAAATCAAGAAGAGGCTTTTCATACACTGTGAGAAGGTCAGTTTTTATATTTACTTTCGTCCATTAATATTGGTGGTAACAAAGTCAATTTAGTGTTTTCTTCCACCACTAGAGGGACAATTGACATTGCGTGTCTTATTCAGAAATTCTTTTTTTTTTTTATTGTACACAGACAAATTGTCGTCTTAACGATTGTTTGTATAAATCCTTTCGTCCATTAATATTGGGGGTAACACAGTCAATTAAAAGTAATAAGGTTTGGTAAACACTTTCAACACATCAGTTTTTGTTCCATTACCATTACTTGAGATCACATATTTAGCATCCGGTTGATCATTGTCGTCCCGAAAAGCTGACCAATCTGCTTCATCGGGACGACAATTGATGCTTTCGCATGATAATTGTCACATATGTACAGAAAAATTTCAAAAAGATATCAAAAAGAGGTTTTTATACATTGTGAGAAGGTCAGTTTTTATATGTACATTCTTCCATTAATATTGGGGATAGCAAAGTCAATTTAATGTTGTCAAGCATTTATTGACTTCTATGAAAACCAATTGCTTCAGACCATCTGTATGCAGTGTCGTATGTCTAGACTCTGTTTTGGTATTGTTTTTCTATCTCCTCAAAAATGAAGAGCAATGACTGATAAAATACATATTATAATGTAAGTATACACTGGCTGCAAATGATAGGTAAAGGTCTAAGATCATAAAGGCCAAAAAGGTCCAGATGGGTTAACTCTCGATTAGTCTTTATAAGGGGTCCAAACTGATGTCCAAAAGTCCAGCATGCCTTCCCCATATCTATCAAAGTCTATAAAAACTACCCTCGGCAGGTTTTTTTACACATTTGTTATAGCTTAGTTTGGACATATCTTTAAACGAACCCGATTGTTAATCCACCTTGGCCTGTTGACACACAACGTTAGTTTACACAGTCACATGCCTACCCCTCTATTTTTCAAGGTCTTTAAGAAATGCCTCACGACAATACTTGTTCTCATTTAAAGATTTTACATAATTTACACGATTATTTTAAGATCTGATATGCATCAACTTCTTGTTCGCCGAAATTTAAAAATTCCACAAGGAAAGTTTTACGTAAATATTTCCTTGGTTCCCTTGAAAACGAATTATTTTATATTTCGTTATGAGTTTGGTGATTTTGCGTTGTAGGACATGTAAGGTAATTCTTTGCCAACGTTTTATTGACTTCTTTGAAAGGAAATTGTTGACAAACTGCTATAGAACAACTTCTGCAGTAATGCACGTCCATATCCTGTTTTGGTATTGTTGTCACATGTTCTCTCAAACGAATGGGTTTGGTTAAGATTAGGGGTAATGTTAGAAATAGGGTTAGATTAGTATTAGGATTAGGGTCAGTTTCGGAGTTGGAGTAAATGCCGGGTTTAGGCTTAACTCTCACACAAACGCTTCTTCAGTGAGGTCGGAAAGAGCGGCTGTTCACTTCAGTAATTTTAACAAGTCCCATCCTCTAGATAACTTTTTTTAGCTTTTCGGAACAGTTGACGGTAAGAAACTATCTCTATTTGAATCCATTCTACACCTGTTTGAACATTGAAGTCAAAGGCGCACTGTACTTAGGGTTAGGGTTAGGTTTAGGGTTAGACATAAGGTTGGACCCTTACCCTAACCCTAACCGGAAAAGAGAAGTTCTGCCTAACCCTAACCTCAACCTCCAACCATAATATATCCGTCCATATATGTCTATACCCCAAATGTGTCTATAGACCTAGCCCAAACCCTAACCCTAACCTTAACCCAAACCCAAACCTTAACCTTATTCCAAACCCCAAATTCGTTAAGATCGTTATTTTGAAGGCTACTCTTTATCTTTGAATGCGTTAGTCTAGGGGGTACCGATTGTATTTTAGTATTAAGTGTTTTTACAAACGTCTTACAAAATACAGTTTTGAAGGGATGATGATCAGATTAGGGTTTTTGGTACTTTCCAAAGTCGATCTCTTAAAAATCGCAGTATGATCCTATGATCTGATGGTCTTGAAATTACAAAATCGAACCCATTAGGTTTAGTACTTTTTCACGAGCAAGCATATGGTGAGGACTGCAAGTCTTTACCTTTTATAGTTTGAAAGTTGAGGTTAATGTCTGGATTAGGCTTCAGTTTTTTCAAGGTCAATCTTTTTTTCACATCCCAACATGATCCTGTTCTCCGATCAGTTGAAATTTAAAAAATCGACAAAACGGACCAGTATTTTTGGACGAGCATGATTAGGTTGAAGACCGCATGTCTTTATATGTTGAAGTATTGCAGTTTATATTCAGACCCCCCCCCCCCACACACACACACACACACACACAAAAACCTCACCCTTTGTTACCGAATACCTTCCTCCTTCCTCTCGTTATATCTTACATACCATCCTCTTTCCCCTAATCTAAACACAACTTCCTTCTTCCGCCTCTTTCCGCACACCATCCTTCTTTCCCTTGGAACCATACACACAAACATACATCCACATATACCTTCCTCCTTCCTTTTGTTACCGAAAACCTCCTTCCCTCCTTTCCCTAAAACACACCTTCCTCCTTCTTTTTTTTCTAAAACACACCTTCCTCATTCCCAGTAAATTAAAAACTCACCTTCCTCCTTCCTTTTCATTTAAAACGCACCTTCCTCCTTCCTTTTCATTTAAATGCACCTTCCTCCTTCCTTTTCATTTAAATGCACCTTCCTTCTTCCTTTTCCTTAAAACGCACCTTCCTCCTTCCTCCTATTACCACATACCTTCCTCCATCCTCATGTCACAACACATTTTCCTCCTTCCGATGCTCTCTGCAGACCGTCCTCCTCCCTCTTGGTACCACACACCTTTATCCTTCCTCTTGATAGGATACATTCCTCCTTCCTTCCCGTTACGTCATGAAAGGAAGGAGGAAGAATGTCAAACGTCATAAATACTAGGGAGGTCGAGCATTGAAAACGACATAAAGAAGGAGGAGAATCAGTCGTTACAAAGTCTTATTGATATCAGGTCAGTAAATTTTACTACTCTAAGACTACCATTGCTTTCATCGAACACTTTTATAATGAATTATTTGAATTAATGTTTTATTTATTTGGGGAAACACAAATAATTTGCAATAAAAGAGTTTTTCATTGTGATGCATACCTTCTACGTATATATTTTGTTTTATAACAGTCATTACCTTTTTGTTAAAAGAAATTATCAACATAAGAAATTTACCTAATGCACATCAGAAATGCCTATGCAGAAGAATGTATGGAAAACAGAATTTCTACTATTATTTTTTTTTTCTTTTAAAAAATAGATTAGAGTTTTAAATCTTGCGAAATTTTACGATTTTACATAAAGCATTTTAGATCTATTATGCACTTACTTCCTGTTTGTAGATATTTTTAAATTTAACTGTTTTACGACAAGGATAATTTTTCGTAAATATGTTCTTGTTTCCCATGAAAGCTAATGCTTTTATATTTGGTTTGGGGTTTTGCAATCTTGAGTTGTAACGTGTACACAGAATTCAGATCTAATCTACTGTAACTTCCTGTTTTAAATAGTTGAAAATGTATCTACGTATTATACATGAACGGAAATTCTTTGTTAAATATTTGATATTTTGGGGAGGGGCAGATTTTGTTTTCTGACTGATAGAACTCTTCATTTTGATCTGTTACTACGCATGCTGAATATTTACTACAGCAAAGTTGATTTTGAAAATAATACATATTGTCTGGGTTTTATATACCCGCAAACAAAAAATCGTATAATGGTATGGTGTCGTCGTCTGCATCGTCGGCTGCGTCATCTGATTCGTCCGAACAAAAATTTGGTGTCAAGAACAATAACTATAGTTTAAGTGAATGGATCTCTATGAAATTAAATAAAAGGTTCAATACAACAAAAGGAAGGTTGGGATTTTATTTTGGGGATGATGGTACCATCCGTTTTGGAATAAGGGGTCCAAAAGGTGCCCAAAAACCAGCATTTTTTCTTCTTTCATGAAATCAACTAGTGTAGCAGAATTTCAATTGTATCGAAATTTTACAACAATGTCATTTTTACCACAGGTAGAAGGTGTTTTTGAGGTGATAGTCCTAACGGTTTGTTAAATAATTGTAGTTTCCAGTCAATAACTTGTGTTTTAGTGTATAAATCTCTCTGAAATTATACCACAAGTGTCCATACTACCAAGGGATGGTCATTTGAGGTTGAGACTTAAAATCAAGTAGGTACTAGGGGCAAAAATGGGGGAAACAAGGTTTTTTTTGGTTAAAGGACAGTTTAGATGATGTAAAAGCAGTGTAACGGATGTAAGGCAATTCCATCTCAAGAATATTTTTATAAATATGTTTGACTACCTCCCTTACACTGCTCGAAAATAATGTAATAAGAATTGATGATTGTCTTGAGATGATTAGCTGTAAATTTATATTTAGACATGTTAGATAAAATTGATAATGGAAATGTGGAAGTTACTTTTAATTAATATTAATTTTAAGCATGACTGTATGTCATTTCATTTTTTAATATTCTATGATGTATTAAAATGAGTACCTGGTAGTTGTTGTTGCAAACTTTTTCTAACGGGAATAATATTAAACAGAAAGTGTATTGTTCAAAAGCGAAAAAAATATGTTCATTAGACCACCTTTGTTCTGTGTCAGCAACCATTGATGTGTCAACTATCTAATCGCAATCCAAATTTAGAGCTGTATCAAGCTTAATTGTTGTGTCCATACTTGCGTAACTGTTCACGGTTCGACCTCTGCGGTCGAATAAAGCTGCACCCTGAATTAAATTAAAAAAAATAACAGAATACTCATGAAAATCAGAGACAATAACCCATTTATATATTGGACATAATTCACGCAGTCAATTTATATATATTCTGTAATAATACTACATGTTTTGTTTTTTACTTATGTAGGATCTACAAGTTTGGTCAATAAATGGACATCATATTTTATAAGGTAACGTATCAGAACACAGCAATTATTTTCTTAATTTCCAAAAGTAATCTCTGATGGAAGGCTATCTACTATTTTTATATTAGCAATGGCTTGCCATTTTATCTTTCCAACACACTTTTTGTACAGGATAAAGTTGTACCAGCTTCAAATATTAAAATGTTTCGTTTAAGTGATTCGATGACATCAGGCATATGCACAATTTAAAACCTTCTGTTTGGGTCTCTTGTGAACAAGTTGTCTCGTTGGCAATCATACCACATCTTCTTTTTTATAACATTAATATAAATGAAAATGACAGGTGGTACCACTACCACGGCGTGTTATTTGTGGGGAACTTGACAATATTTCATTCCAAAGTCCCCTCAGCATATATTCTGTGATATTACAGAAATAAGTGTGTCCTTATGACAATATGAAATAGATATAGGAAGATTTGGTGTGAGTGCCAATGAGACAACTCTCCATCCAAATAACAATTTAAAAATTAAACCATCATAGGTTAAAGTACGGCCTTCAACACGGAGCCTTGGCTCACACCGAAAAACAAGCTATAAAGGGCCCCAAAATTACTAGTGTAAAACCATTCAAACGGGAAAACCAACGGTATAATCTTTATAAACAAAATAGAATGTTTAAGAAAAAGCAGTAATTCAAGTTAGGATGTATCAAGAAACTTGGATAATGCGAGTAAAATATTTTCTGTTAGATGAAATTTAGTTAACACTTTATTCATCTTAACATTCCCAATCATTGATCACCTGACAACAAATATTGGATCTTTTTTGTAGGTAGAAGAGGTACAGGACCTGATTGAAGAGGCAATTAAATTGTGGGGTATGTATTCGTCTAAACAAATCACGCCAGTTTGCATTGGATTAAACCGTTACTCTTGAATCAATGTAAATGCATATGTACCCATTCGTCTATTCAAGTGTTTTGTTTTAAATCCTTGGCAAAGGATTTTGTCTATTCAATTGCTTGATTTTCATATTTACCCACAAAATAATAATTGTTGTTTATTAAACAATTGTGTGAAAGGTTTTTCATTTGAGAAAGTTGCATGAGACTAAGCTGCTCACAATTATTTCAGTGGGTACAATTTGGCATAATGGACAAGTAAATGCTAAAATCTTTGAAACAAATTACTGAACTAATACCGTATGCAGCAATGAATGACTCACTTTACTTAAACATATACGATGATTTACTTTATATAAATTGACATGATTGATGTATAATATTTATATGAATTATATATTTATTCTTTTCTTTCTTTTTTACCATAGAACCAGGGGAACCTTCGTATGTGCATATGATAGGAAACAAGGTTGGTTGCAATATTTACTATTAAAGTATAGATTACCATGTTTTCTACAAATTGACATCTTGAAATATATACCATGAACCCTAATGTGAACAATAAAGGCAGATGAGTGTATTGAATGAGCTAAAAATATAATTTGTCGAGTGGCTGGTATTTAAGGCAGAACATGCGATCGTCTGGTTTCCACACTATTTGTAGGGTATCGTTCCCTCCCATTGAGCAGTGTTTACGCTCAACGAATGTAAAGCTTGATAATTTCATCTCACATATTGTGACGTCACTGATAATCTATCCTCAGACATGCGATGTCGCTGATAAGTTCTCCTCATGTTTCAAGTTAGTCATATGAGAATTTCGGAGTGATATCAGGGTGATATGCAATAAGCGAAGGAAGATAACACCGTATATAATAGTAATTAATAATGATTTTGTTATGATAGGCAGGTCTTATTTCACTTTGAAAATACAGTATAAAATCTTTTAATCAAAATAACCCCTACTGCATAAGTGTTAACAGGCGTTTATTTAGCACCCATTTTAAAAAGTGTGTCTATACATGTGTCATTTTTTAGGTAGTTAAATAAATATTATCGGATTGTTTTCTTTAGATGGAAGAGGTGTATCAACTGGTAATAGGACAGCAAAAAGAAGGTATTTATTTTACGCCTTACCATAGCAATTGTGCTTGTGTGTATTAGGTCAAGGACATGGACAGTCAGTTTCAGTAGGACTTTGATTTCTAGGACACAAATATTTGGAATTCCATAGATTTTAAAACATATCAAGTCCAATCGAGTTTATTTTAAACCATTCAACTATGAATTACTGGTTTGCCCTAAAAGATAATAGAAAAAAAATCAAGATCTCGAAGTTCTACTGACGCCAAGTTTCTGTTATCCATGCCGAATTTCATTGTTACTTTAATAATTAACCACTTTTGTTCTGCTCATCCACTTTCATCAGACAAATTCTGAAGCGCCTATCAGAAGCTTCTTTCGGCCGCGAATTATAAACTTACTAAACATGAATGTTTCTGTTCTTTTGCTCACACGTTTGTGTCAAATAGAAAAATTAAGTTTGATTGCCGTATGAGGGAGAGTGTTAGCTAGCTTTACAACAAGGTTTAATCCACCATTTTCCCCACAAGGCAACGCCGGTACCAAGTCAAGCATACCACATCTGTTTTCTTTTGTTTAATGTGGTTGAGTTTTTATACGACCGCAACATAAAAGAGGAACACAAGATACCATAATTGCGCTGGCATATCTCTATGACGTCATCATCGTCGTCGTCACAGGACATTTGGTCCCCGGACATTAACTTCAGTTTAATTGTATTGATCTCTATGAAATTAAAACAAACTGTTCATTACAACAAAAGGAAGGATGGGATTGGTTTTTGATGAATTTCCTAACTATTTACGAATAAGGAGCCAATAATTGGCATGATAAATCTTTCTTCTAGTTTCATAACAATATCTCGTGTATAAGTATTTTGATTGCTCTGAAGTTGTATTGCAAGGTTCCATTTCACAAGAAGAAGGTTTTTCGGTAGATAATTTCCAAAACTGATCAGGAATTAGGGGCCAAAAACAAGCATTTTACTAGTTTTCAAACAAAAGTGAATGGATGTCTCTTAAATTATACCACATTGTACAAAAAGAGCAATCTTCAAGTATTTTTTCGGGGAGTTTTGTTTCATCAAGATTTAGTTATTATCAATTTAAGAAAAAATGGAAGCCACAATTCATTTTGCTAATTCTTTGTAATAACTATATGTCTGAACACAGATTTACTAGGTATTGCGCAACACGACAGTGTATTGCACAACAACTTCAATTGATTATAAATTCAGATCAAATATCACATTCCAAGTTATTTACTACATTTACTCTGTGTCAAAAACTTATTATGTGTCAAATATATAATTACAATCCAAATTCAGACCTGTATCGCGCTTGAATATTATGTTAATTTGTGTCCCAATTGTTCAGAATTAACTCTGAGGTCTTATCTAGATGTGCTCGGCGAAGCACATTTATTGAATTTCCATTTGATGCAGACTTTTCTATTTGAATTATAATTGTGTTTTTTTATACTTTATATTACATTTTCTATACTTGATTTGTGTTGTATTTCATCGTTTATATTTTCAGTGTCAATGGAAACGTCACAGGAAGTAAGTTTCATATCTTTATAATCAAATAGATGGCTTAAACTTAATACAAACCTAATAATCATGATAATTCTACATTGTATCTTGATATATTGAACCTATGCATCGTGAATAAAAATGTTTCACATGATGATATGACTTTATTTTCTTTAATAACTCTCTATTCGAAATGATGAAAATAGAATTACAGACATTTTGAAAAATGTTGAGTAAAATATATCAAATTCTGGACATACACTGACATTTCTTATTCATTTTTTAATTAACTCTTTCAGAAAAAAAAGCAAAGAATTGATAAGGTATTCTAGCGCTATTATTTGTTTTTGGGAATATTGCAATTTTGAAAGTACAACTGATGCATTGAAAGGTTAACAGTTATCATATACCTGATGAAATAAATGTGTTATGGTTTTAAATATGTAATATATGTCATAACGTGTAAAATAAATGTAATAATTGCAAAAGAAATATTCATCACTCACATCATCAATGTACACATAAAAGTTGTGAACATCATATATAAATACATGCATAATCCAGAAATACTTACGTTATGAAAACAAATACAAAATGACAAAAATAATCGATGAAAACAAAGTGATTCACGTCTTTATTTTTCAGCTGTTAGAAAAATTACAAATGATTTCACCATTATATGCCAGTATGCTGAATGGAGGTAAGAAAGATATGAAACGATTTTTGTTATTGCATGTAGACATCTGTGTCATTTTGGTCTTTTGTGGATAGTTGTCTCATTGGCAATCATACCACATCTTCTTTTTTATATGTTCCCTTTTTATTGAAAACAATTATTCCAATATTTAAAATAAGGAAATGTTAATAAAACCAACATTTGTACACCGATGTTCAAAGGTCACAATTCGATTTAGCGAAAACAAATCCGGGTAAACAAATAAAAACGATGGAAACACATCAATTACAAGATGAAATCAATGGACCAAAAGTAACACTAAACTACCACATGTGCAAACGGCAACATACATAGTAGCAAAACGTCTGATAACAACAGTCATACTTCTGACTTGGTACAAGACATTTTGGAGAAAAATTATGTGTTCAATCGGGTGTAAAGCATGTCAAACCTCCTGCTTGTATATAGGACTATTTTATTCTCTTTGTATACAGTTTAATACTGTATTGTGTATACATGAAAACAAAATATGGAAAAATAAAGTATATTACGCTAGTTTCAATGTTTTTGGAAATGTATATATAAGTCAAAAAATTAAAACCAACAGGGTCCTTCAACGGGATTTTAACTGACATCATTGATACACAAGGTACTCCATTGGTAAGCATCATGATCAGCTCCCTGGACTACTAGATCACATCAACTATATAAAAATACCGAAGGCGAATCTGAAAAATTTATGTTTATTTGTCAGCAATTTAATTCATCAATTTTCATCTAAAAAGTTCTATTTAATTTTAAATAGATATACCCAATATTTCCCTTGTCGTCAACCTAGCTTCATTGGTCGTGTGCATCTATCCACTTGGAATCGGATGCTGGAACTATTTTAAAGTATTAATTAGCGTGTTAAAGCTGTATTCATAAACACTCGTATAATTTGAATTTTCTGACTGACTTCGTTTATTAAAAAACTTATCCAGGCCTAGATAGATTGAATTTTGACAAAACAAATGTGATGTTTAAGTCATAGACATGACTTACAACTTTTGTTATGACCATGCGCCTACTTTGCATTGCCAGAGGTGCCGACTACTACATGCGGTCAAGGTATTTAATTACCTTGAATTTACATTTGTTAGGTGATCATGTGGCAAACATGTAAAGACGAATGCTAAAAAATATATATATATATTTGTATTTTGTTGACTTGGGTTGTTGCGCACACTGATGTTGGGTTGTTGTTTCTTTGATAAATTAAACATAAAATACATATAATCACCAGAAAGCAAAAATATCCCTAAAATCAATTGAACTTTTTTTTAGAACTAGAAATTGATAAGATGAGAAGGATACATGGACATGTAAGTAGAAAAGTCTTCTTGGTTAAATCTATATAGCAAATATTCATTTAATACTGTTATTTCACAGAAAAGTACTTCGTTTACTTCATTTTAGACTCTGTAGTTTACCATTTTTGACAATTATACAAGGTGAAATAAACGAATAGGCAAACATTAGCAATGAACTGAAAGCAATAATTAATATTCCTTATCTAAATACATACCTGGTTAACAATTTCACACACATATAAAGTTATGCATACTTTACATTCATAGGTTAAAGACATGATATCAACTTTAGTCGAAAAAATGATTGATAACATGTTGGAAGATGAACATGAGCTAGAAGTAGAAGAACAGATGATAGAAGAGGTAAACATGATTTTTGTGTATGTTTCTGATTGTTAATTGATGGTTTCTGAACGTCACATTCGCACAAGAAGGCTATATCGGGGCGATACATATGGCTACCGCTTAAAATAACTTCTTGATAATTTATAAACTCGGTATGTTTCTGAAATCCATTCTAACATCATTTTGGATTTCTTATCCCTGCGTACCACAATTCCCTATCCGGAACTATAATTGTTTTGAACATGCATTGAACGACAAAATTCTTCCTATGTGACGTTTAAATTTTCTGACGCAAAACACGCGAAATAATTAAAGTGTTTTTGTTTATAGATGCTGTTTGTGCTTTTTTGTAAATGATTGTTTTTTTTTTAGATTGTATTACAGTGATGTGACCATATTTTGACTATTTTACCGATTATGTCTATTTTGTTCACGCATGGATGTAAGAATAAGGGAATGCTATGCGACTGTCATACAAGTGAAAGTTTTAGCGCTTTAAAACCTGGTTCATTCAACCATTTTCTACATTTGGAAATGCCTGTACAAAGTCAGGAGTATGTCAGTTATTGTCCTTTCGTTTGATGTGTTTTCGTCGTTTCATTTTGCCATTTGATCATGCACTTTTAGTTTTAAATTTTCCTCGGAGTTCAGTATTTTTGTGATTTAGCTTTTTGCATGTATCCATAGCATTATAGTAACACGTGTTAATGTTTCTTCTCGTGTTTTTACCTTACCTGTCACGGTGTTGTATCAAATACATTGTGTACAATTGTACTGGCTTTACAATAGTTATCAAAAGTACCAGGATTATAATCTTATAAAAACTGTATAATTCGCTCAAATCGAAGCATCCTCATTTGTAAATCTCTACGCGAGAATAATAATGTACGAGACTTGTTAATCATGTATGCAAGTTGTTAATCTACACAACTAGTCACAGTAACTGTGTTCATTCTCAAAAGACAAAGTATTGTCCGTGTGTGTGGAGATAATTTTGTCAAAAACCTCTTATAGAGTGTTTCCTCGTCATCTGAACAAACGTCTAAATAACAGAAATTATTCAACTTTTTTTCTTGATTTTCAGACACCAGATGAACCAGATGAAAATGAGCCCAGTAATACAGGTAAACTTATGATTATTGCAGTAAAACTTCTTTTTAGTAAAATCGTTGATTTCAATATTTCATCCTGTTCAAATAAATCTGAGACAAACAAAATATTTCGATGATAATTATGGTACTGATAACAAAAGTCCTTACTACCACTTTTACTAGAGATTTGCGAGCTGATGTATAGATTGGTATAACACATCGGTGCACTGTCATCTTAATTTTTACCTGCTTAGATTCACAAGTTACACAGGTTTTAATAGATCCTCCTGTCACCTCCTTAACGATTTAATAGTATTGAAATGTTTCTCTTGAAATGGTGATCATTCAAAATTGCACTTTAATATTATAACAACAATCGGTATTTAGCCAGACTTTTCCTGCATTATTTCACATGACATAATTCACAAGTTGTATTCTAGTGGTCACTTGAATTATCTCTGTGTTTTGCAAGTAAAATTGCAGGTGTTTTCATTGATTGTAGGAAAAGGACAGTTTGGTTGGCGTATTTTCATTAATAGCAGCTTATCCTTTTTTTTTCTTGTAGAGTCAGTCTTATATCAGTGTGCCGCGGAAAACACTGACCACTTCATGTCGGAATGGCAAAAAGCGAATCAGGAGGTGACACATTTATTGAATAGAAACGCCGAAATAGTTGTAAGAGCGACAAAACTGCCCCAGTGCGACATTCCTTCAATGAATTTCCAGCCAGATATCGATGGAATAGTAGTCGAGTTAACAAGCTTTGCAGGAATAACATTTCCGTTGACACATATCTCAATACTAAGAAATGATTTTAATAGTTTGGAAAATATTTATCCAAAGTTGAAGAAACATTTAGATCTTCGTCACTATTCCGAAAAAACACTGAGTGTCTTAGCACAGTGTAAGGGCACAGAAATATCTATTGAAGGTCCGTGGCATATATGGCTTGGTGTTGTACCGCTACCCGGCACAGTTTTTCAACAGATACGATTTTTAAATATGACAAAAGTGACTTTCGATTATATCAAATCAGTCGGAACTACTCTGAAATGTAAAGCAGCTGGTGCTGCACTGGCTGGTAAGGCTCGAAACACTTTTATGAAGGTTGATTTGCACAGTGTAAAGCATTGGACAATTATGCCGGACGAAAGTATGGATGTTTTGAAGTTGCTACAGGTTGCAGTTGACGAGGTAACATTACCAGATGGTCTCATTCCCATAATATTTGCATTCAGATTTGGTGAACGAACAAAACATGATATTTCTCTTACCGGTTTCAATATGATAAGAAAGACGACAGTACATGTTGGTGTAACAATTTCAAGTAATGATTTGCAGTTATTGTGGGCCAGGCATGGACTTCAGCAAGTGACTGGAGACAGAGGTACATTGTATTCCTGCTGCTCATTTTCAAACATCGTGAATTTCCAGTCTAATATTGACGGCAGAAACATTGACGTTTCGGCTGATGTGCTTAACGTATGCACGATCCCCAATCAGGTTCAGTTTGTTCAGTTTTATGGGGATATTCCACATCGTCGTCCACACCTCAATGTCTACCATCCTGTGTCTGGAATAATTGTATGTGGAGATGTTATCAACAAAGCAACACGTGAGGCTCTCGAGAGGGCGATTGAACCGTACATCTTCTCTTTCGACCAAAATGTTAATCTCCTTCGAGATCTTCGATGTAGGATGGAGTTTGTAGTTGAAGTGCCTCCAGTACCCCATGTTATAACTCCACATATGTACGTTTCGTTACCAAATATAGAAAGACTGTTACAAAAATACGATTTATTGGTACCATATGTAAATGCTGATGACTCGATTTTGTCTTCTTTGAGATCAGTTGGCACACAAATGATAGAAAGACTTCGTAATTTGTATGATGAATATCGATTGACAGGAGACAGTACTGCTACATGGGAGGCATATTCTTTAGGTATGTATAATATTATCATTATGTGTGTATTATCTGATGTAAAAGACACCAATGTCTTCAAAGAAATGAAACTTGGTTGTGTTATGAAATGCGTTTAAGATTCTATGTATAACTCTATTCGCACATACTACAATAGATGCATTAGGATCTGCGAAATGATAGTATGTATGACTCAAGACCTGGATTCATTTACCAAAAATATAATCGAATGGCAAGTGTAGGTATCATGTATCTATTAATATTGTCCAGTTCTTATTCAATGCACCAAATTTATAGTTGAATTTACACCGGTGTAAATTATTTTTGTTTTTGTAATGAAAAAAAAAGTATATGTCCAAATTAAAATATACAAACTCTATCTCCATTTAAACGGTCGAACAAGACACAAGACAACTAATAAGAATTGTTTGCATCAATCCATAGCAGAATTCATAATGGATACTCATTTTTGTTTTTCTTATATGGATCACTCTATTATTTATAATATTTCTTCAGATCATGTCTAATGTTGTATACAGGTAAGACGACAAGTGAAAACACTCAGGGATGTTTCGCACTAACACAATGACATATTTTTCGATTGAAGTTGTGTATATCATGAAAAAAGTCTTACATAATAACAATAGTGTAAGAGGTCAATACTTGAGAAATGCTGCTTCATTGAGTCTCAATCAATGTATGTAAATGTCAGAAGGGCTGAGTGCAAAATGTAAAAGTTTACATTTCTTTTCAGAGCTTTGTCTTGAAAAGATGTTATGGGGAAGACCTGCCTCACTTGTATCGAGCAAATTGGCAGTGGAAATAGGTCCAGGTGCGGTTAGTCTTATGAACTGCAGAACAGGACAATTTGGATTTCTTGCATTGGAGCCTTGGATTTACAGAGCCACGCCACCACCACTTAAAATTTGGTTCAAGTCCAGTACAGCAATTTCGAAAGTAGAAACTTTCTACGGTTTTCACAATTTTCTCGACAGTACGGGTGAACTGCTGGGAAAACAGTTTATAAAAAGGTTTCTTGAAGATTCGTTTATCAGTCAGAGTGTACTTCCTGGTAGCTGTGTTGACTTTTTGCATCATCTACAAGGTCACCCTAATGCACCCTACAAAGGAGTTAGCATAGGAAAAATGTCCCGGGAAGATGTAGCCATGAGTCTTATGGCAATGGTTTCACCACGAGCTTCCAAAGTGTGTACTCGGATGATAGAGTTTCTTATCCTAGCAGACCTACAGCTACAAGATGTCCTACTATCAGGTATTTGTAAATTAATTATTTATTGTACTTGTTTGTACACAATTGTTTTGGAGATATAGTTCTCTCTATTTATTCGGGTACTCATTATTCATTTAAATGGCCAGCGCTAAAACCGAATAACTTGCCAATAGACAAAAAAGAAACATTAGACATTTTCAAACAAATCTTTCTATTTTTTTTTGGAAACACAATATGTAAATGGTATGTCTTGATACCGTGTGCCACTAAAAGTTTTAGATTCAAAATATATACCTTTTTATTTTAAGAAGGCAGCTAGGGACATACATTAGTGTATGATATTGTAGACGCAGGGCAAATTTCATCATTGAAACATGTGTACATATAGACATTTGTGTGTCGGTTGTACTAGAATAGTCTTTGTATAGTCTGTTTGCTGGACTTTAAACATTTTCTACCTTAAACATTTAATAATTCTTGATCAAAATCGAATAGACGTAATTATAAAACGATCGTTATTTGTCTACTAAATTTACTTTATATTATCTCAAATTTCACACTATCACTTGTGCATTGACATTTATTAAACTCATATCATTTAACTTCCAGGTATTATTGAAAATCAGCTAGTGCGTTTTCCGGTTATTCAAACCTGGGATACAGCTGGTAACAAGACTTTCAAGTTAATCCCGAATAAATTTGTTGAGCTGTGTTCACCTGATGGCAGCGATAAAGATGAAGCAGAAAGGTTAACCACGGCCATTATACAACAACTTGAGATGCGACAACTGGTATATGCTCGAAAATTCATCTATTTGAGAGGAACATCATTCCCTTGGATTATACCTGTAAGGGATAAGCTTAACAAAAGGAAGAAAAGACTAAATGCTAGACAACTTCTTGACACACTGACATTTATTTCTTGCGTAGCATTGATTCAGCAGCAGTGGTTTGTAAACTTTCAAAATATAGAACCAATGCTGGCGACACTTCCTGTAAATCAATTTACAATGCAAATGTTAGACATACTTGGAAAAATAAATTTGTCTTTCGTTGGGACACTCAAAATTCGCCGCCTACATAAAAGCATACCGTTCCAGTTGCCAAAGGATACCACTATAGCTATAACTGCAGAAAAACCAGAAGTGGAAAATCCAAAGCCAATTGAAGAAAGTGAAGATGTTAACCATATACAAGATGTCGTTGAGGATTGTGAAGAGGACACGCAAATTCAAGATGTAGAAAAAACACCAACAACGCATCTTCCTATGGCTGTACAAACTTTTTGGACGGCTCCTGAACTAGAAATTTTGCATGTTTTCAAAATGAAGAAATACAGACAAAATACGTTGAAAGAACTTTTTGAAATATACTGCAATTTATGTCGTGATAGGAAAGTACCGGACAGAAGTTTTGAAAGTTTTAAGAGAAAACTGAACCGTGTCATGTCCACTTAATAGAATGGATTGTGTTTTTACTTTTCAGACTGTTTATTCATTTTCCTGAAATTTATAAAATTTTCAACCTACCATAGCATTTTCAAGTTATATGTTATACACGTTTTTCTCTCACTTATATCTCATGAAATAGCACATAAACTTTAAACACAACACCATGTTTTTTTTATTTTAAAAGCTTGATGTAAAGCTACTTTCTTAATTCAATTTATACTTAAAACAAAATGCAATAGTTTTTATGCAATCGTGGATTGGTAATAATTATTATCTCGTCTTATGTCTGCATACGTTGTATATAGTAATACTATGTTGTATATAAGTAAGATAGTGTTATGCTGTAAATGATTGGTTAACCTTAAAATTGAGAATGGAAATGGGGAATGTGTCAAAGAGACAACAACCCGACCAAATAAAAAAACAACAGCAGAAGGTCATTAACAGGTCTTCAATGTAGCGAGAAATTCCCGCACCCGGAGGCGTCCTTCAGCTGGCCCCTAAACAAATATATACTAGTTCAGTGATAATGAACGCCATACTAATTTCCAAATTGAACACAAGAAACTAAAATTAAAATAATACAAGACTAACAAAGGCCAGAGGCTCCTGACTTGGGACAGGCGCAAAAATGCTGCTGGGGGTTAAACATGTTTGTGAGATCTAAACCCTTTCCCTATACCTCTAACCAATGTAGAAAAGTAAACGCATAATGGTACTTTCTATTCTAATTTCTAAGGGTTAATTTCTATATACACATACCATTGTATGTCATTGTAATTAGGTCATCTGTTATTTTGTAAGGCGCGTCTTTACAAACAGCTGAAGGACGCCTCCGGGTGCGGGATTTTCTCGTAACATTTAAGACCTGTTGGTGACCGTCTGCTGTTGTTTTTTTATGGTCGAGTTGTTGTCTCTTTGAAACAGACAGAGAATGTTCATGTAATACTGTCTCTGATTTTAAATGCATTACAAATGTATTTTCCTAAATTGGTTAACTGAATGAGGTTCTTTAAACTTAAAAGTTCAAGAAATTTAAACACACTTGGTCTGGACCAGTAGTATTTCTTTATAAATTTTACTCTAAGTTCCTTATATTTCGGACACACTAAAATGAAATGAAATTCGTCTTCAAAACACTGACGGCAAATTGTACATATACGACGGGACACCTCACTGTTTTGGTAGCGTCCAGTTTCAACTGCTAATAAATGAGAAGAATGTTATTTTTGAAAGAGTTAGGGTTAGGGTTAGGGTTAGGGTTAGGGTTAGGGTTAGGGTTAGGGTTAGGGTTAGGGTTAGGGTTTAGGGTTAGGGTTAGGGTTAGGGTTAGGGTTAGGGTTAGGGTTAGGGTTAGGGTTAGGGTTAGGGTTAGGGTTAGGGTTAGGGTTAGGGTTTAGGGTTAGGGTTAGGGTTGGGGTTAGGGTTGGGGTTAGGGTTAGGGTTAGGGTTAGGGTAGTGTACTTTGGCGAGGGTTAGTGAGGTGCCCTTTCTCTCTTCTGCGCATATCTGCCCTTTTTTGTGACTGCGCATGCGTCAGAAATTTCAAAAAATATTTCTAAGTCCAGAGTATGAAAAGTGCCTTTGACTTCAATCTTCAAACAGATGTAGAATGGATTTGAATAGAGATATTTTTATAAAGTTAACTGTTCCTAAAAGATAGAGAAGCAATCTAGAGAATGAAAACGTATTGGTATCACTGAAATGTACTGCCGCACCCTCCGACCTCACTGAAGAAACGTTTGTGGGAGAGTAAAGCCTAACCCCAAGTTAACCCCAACTCCTAAACTACAACAGATAAAGACTTGCGGTCTTCACTACATGCTTAATTGTCGAAAAGTACTACCCCTAATGGGGCCGATTTTTTTAAGGGCAAGCCGATCGCAGCAGAGGATCATGTTGAAATATTGAAAAGATAGACTTTGAAAAGTACCAAAAACCATAACCCGACCCCCCATCCCTCCAAAATTGTGAATTTTGAGAAGTTTGTGAAAAAACTTAATACGAAAATCCAATCGGTTACCCTCCTAGACTTACCCTTTCCGAGATGGAGTAAGGCCTCCAAAACAACAATTTTAACACATTTGGGGTTTGGGTTAGGGTTAGTGTTTGGGTTAGGGTCAGGGTTAAGGTTAGTGTTAAGGTTAGGGTTTGGGTTAGGGTTAGGGTTTGGGTTAGGGTCAGGGTTAAGGTTAGTATTAAGGTTAGGGTTTGGGTTAAGGTTAGGGTTAGTGTTTGGGTTAGGGTCAGGGTTAAGGTTAGTGTTAAGGTTAGGGTTTGGGTTAGGGTTAGGGTTAGGGTTTGGGTTAGGGTTAGTGTTAGGGTTAGTGTTTGGGTTAGGGTCAGGGTTAGGGTTTGGGTTAGTGTTTGGGTTAGGGTTAGGGTCAGGGTTAAGGTTAGTGTTTGGGTTAGGGTTAGGGTTAGGGTTTGGGTTAGGGGTTAGGGTTAGGGTCAGGGTCAGGGTTTGGGACATGGTAGTGTACTTTGGCGAGGGTTAGTGAGGTGCCCTTTCTCTCTTCTGCGCATGTCTGCCCTTTTTTGTGACTGCGCATGCGTCAGAAATTTCAAAAAATATTTCTAAGTACAGAGTATGAAAAGTGCCTTTGACTTCAATCTTCAAACAGATGTAGAATGGATTTGAAAAGAGATATTTTTATAAAGTTAACTGTTCCTAAAAGATGGAAACGCAATCTAAAGGATGGAAACGTATTGGTATCACTAAAATGTACGGCCGCACTTTCCGAATTCAGTGAAGAAACGTTTGTGGGAGAGAAAAGCCTAACCCCGAGTTAACCCCAACTCCTAAACTACAACAGATAAAGACTTGCGGTCTGCACTACAAGCTTAATTGTCCAAAAGTACAGCCCCTAACGGGGTCGATTTTTTAACGGCAAGCCGATCGAAGCAAAGGATCATGTTGAAATATTAAAAAGATCGACTATGAAAAGTACCAAAAACCATAACCCGACCCCCCATCCCTCCAAAATTGTGATTTTTGAGAAGTTTGTGAAAAAACTCAATACGAAAATCCAATCGGTTACCCTCCTAGACATACCCTTTCCGAAATGGAGTGAGGCCTTCAAAACAACAATTTTAACACATTTGGGGTTTGGGTTAGGGTTAGTGTTTGGGTTAGGGTCAGGGTTAAGGTTAGGGTTAAGGTTAGGGTTAGGGTTAGGGTTAGGGTCAAGATTGGGACATGGTAGTATACTTTGACGAGGGTTAGTGAGGTGCCCTTTCTCACTTCTGCGCATGTCTGCCCTTTTTTGTGACTGCGCATGCGTCAGAAATTTCAAAAAATATTTCTAAGTACAGAGTATGAAAAGTGCCTTTGACTTCAATCTTCAAACAGATGTAGAATGGAGTTGAAAAGAGATATTTTTATAAAGTTAACTGTTCCTAAAAGATGGAAACGCAATCTAAAGGATGGAAACGTATTGGTATCACTAAAATGTACGGCCGCACTTTCCGACCTCAGTGAAGAAACGTTTGTGGGAGAGAAAAGCCTAACCCCGAGTTAACCCCAACTCCTAAACTACAACAGATAAAGACTTGCGGTCTTCACTACAAGCTTAATTGTCAAAAAATACAGCCCCTAATGGGGTCGATTTTTTAACGGCAAGCCGATCGAAGCAAAGGATCATGTTGAAATATTAAAAAGATCGACTATGAAAAGTACCAAAAACCATAACCCGACCCCCCATCCCTCCAAAATTGTGATTTTTGAGAAGTTTGTGAAAAAACTTAATACGAAAATCCAATCGGTTCCCCTCCTAGTCATACCCTTTCCGAGATGGAGTGAGGCCTTCAAAACAACAATTTTAACACATTTGGGGTTTGGGTTAGGGTTAGTGTTTGGGTTAGGGTCAGGGTTAAGGTTAGGGTTAAGGTTAGGGTTAGGGTTAGGGTTAGGGTCAAGATTGGGACATGGTAGTATACTTTGACGAGGGTTAGTGAGGTGCCCTTTCTCACTTCTGCGCATGTCTGCCCTTTTTTGTGACTGCGCATGCGTCAGAAATTTCAAAAAATATTTCTAAGTACAGAGTATGAAAAGTGCCTTTGACTTCAATCTTCAAACAGATGTAGAATGGATTTGAAAAGAGATATTTTTATAAAGTTAACTGTTCCTAAAAGATGGAAACGCAATCTAAAGGATGGAAACGTATTGGTATCACTAAAATGTACGGCCGCACTTTCCGACCTCAGTGAAGAAACGTTTGTGGGAGAGAAAAGCCTAACCCCGAGTTAACCCCAACTCCTAAACTACAACAGATAAAGACTTGCGGTCTTCACTACAAGCTTAATTGTCCAAAAGTACAGCCCCTAATGGGGCCGATTTTTTAACGGCAAGCCGATCGAAGCAAAGGATCATGTTGAAATATTAAAAAGATCGACTATGAAAAGTACCAAAAACCATAACCCGACCCCCCATCCCTCCAAAATTGTTATTTTTGAGAAGTTTGTGAAAAAACTTAATACGAAAATCCAATCAGTTACCCTCCTAGACATACCCTTTCCGAGATGGAGTGAGGCCTTCAAAACAACAATTTTAACACATTTGGGGTTTGGGTTAGGGTTAGTGTTTGGGTTAGGGTCAGGGTTAAGGTTAGGGTTAAGGTTAGGGTTAGGGTTAGGGTTAGGGTCAAGATTGGGACATGGTAGTATACTTTGACGAGGGTTAGTGAGGTGCCCTTTCTCACTTCTGCGCATGTCTGCCCTTTTTGTGACTGCGCATGCGTCAGAAATTTCAAAAAATATTTCTAAGTACAGAGTATGAAAAGTGCCTTTGACTTCAATCTTCAAACAGATGTAGAATGGATTTGAAAAGAGATATTTTTATAAAGTTAACTGTTCCTAAAAGATGGAAACGCAATCTAAAGGATGGAAACGTATTGGTATCACTAAAATGTACGGCCGCACTTTCCGACCTCAGTGAAGAAACGTTTGTGGGAGAGAAAAGCCTAACCCCGAGTTAACCCCAACTCCTAAACTACAACAGATAAAGACTTGCGGTCTTCACTACAAGCTTAATTGTCCAAAAGTACAGCCCCTAACGGGGTCGATTTTTTAACGGCAAGCCGATCGAAGCAAAGAATCATGTTGAAATATTAAAAAGATCGACTATGAAAAGTACCAAAAACCATAACCCTACCCCCC
This sequence comes from Mytilus trossulus, assembly GCF_036588685.1. Classification (NCBI taxonomy): domain Eukaryota; kingdom Metazoa; phylum Mollusca; class Bivalvia; order Mytilida; family Mytilidae; genus Mytilus; species Mytilus trossulus. Next base: position 82,227,808 of record NC_086381.1, on the reverse strand, counting down.
ATCCCTCCAAAATTGTGATTTTTGAGAAGTTTGTGAAAAAACTTAATACGAAAATCCATTCGGTTACCCGCCTAGGCATACCCTTTCCGAGATGGAGTGAGGCCTTCAAAAACAACAATTTTAACACATTTGGGGTTTGGGTTAGGGTTAGTGTTTGGGTTAGGGTCAGGGTTAAGGTTAGGGTTAAGGTTAGGGTTAGGGTTAGGGTTAGGGTCAAGATTGGGACATGGTAGTATACTTTGACGAGGGTTAGTGAGGTGCCCTTTCTCACTTCTGCGCATGTCTGCCCTTTTTTGTGACTGCGCATGCGTCAGAAATTTCAAAAAATATTTCTAAGTACAGAGTATGAAAAGTGCCTTTGACTTCAATCTTCAAACAGATGTAGAATGGATTTGAAAAGAGATATTTTTATAAAGTTAACTGTTCCTAAAAGATGGAAACGCAATCTAAAGGATGGAAACGTATTGGTATCACTAAAATGTACGGCCGCACTTTCCGACCTCAGTGAAGAAACGTTTGTGGGAGAGAAAAGCCTAACCCCGAGTTAACCCCAACTCCTAAACTACAACAGATAAAGACTTGCGGTCTTCACTACAAGCTTAATTGTCCAAAAGTACAGCCCCTAATGGGGCCGATTTTTTAACGGCAAGCCGATCGAAGCAAAGGATCATGTTGAAATATTAAAAAGATCGACTATGAAAAGTACCAAAAACCATAACCCGACCCCCCATCCCTCCAAAATTGTTATTTTTGAGAAGTTTGTGAAAAAACTTAATACGAAAATCCAATCAGTTACCCTCCTAGACATACCCTTTCCGAGATGGAGTGAGGCCTTCAAAACAACAATTTTAACACATTTGGGGTTTGGGTTAGGGTTAGTGTTTGGGTTAGGGTCAGGGTTAAGGTTAGGGTTAAGGTTAGGGTTAGGGTTAGGGTTAGGGTCAAGATTGGGACATGGTAGTATACTTTGACGAGGGTTAGTGAGGTGCCCTTTCTCACTTCTGCGCATGTCTGCCCTTTTTGTGACTGCGCATGCGTCAGAAATTTCAAAAAATATTTCTAAGTACAGAGTATGAAAAGTGCCTTTGACTTCAATCTTCAAACAGATGTAGAATGGATTTGAAAAGAGATATTTTTATAAAGTTAACTGTTCCTAAAAGATGGAAACGCAATCTAAAGGATGGAAACGTATTGGTATCACTAAAATGTACGGCCGCACTTTCCGACCTCAGTGAAGAAACGTTTGTGGGAGAGAAAAGCCTAACCCCGAGTTAACCCCAACTCCTAAACTACAACAGATAAAGACTTGCGGTCTTCACTACAAGCTTAATTGTCCAAAAGTACAGCCCCTAATGGGGTCGATTTTTTAACGGCAAGCCGATCGAAGCAAAGAATCATGTTGAAATATTAAAAAGATCGACTATGAAAAGTACCAAAAACCATAACCCTACCCCCCATCCCTCCAAAATTGTGATTTTTGAGAAGTTTGTGAAAAAACTTAATACGAAAATCCATTCGGTTACCCGCCTAGGCATACCCTTTCCGAGATGGAGTGAGGCCTTCAAAAACAACAATTTTAACACATTTGGGGTTTGGGTTAGGGTTAGTGTTTGGGTTAGGGTCAGGGTTAAGGTTAGAGTTAAGGTTAGGGTTAGGGTTAGGGTTAGGGTCAAGATTGGGACATGGTAGTATACTTTGACGAGGGTTAGTGAGGTGCCCTTTCTCACTTCTGCGCATGTCTGCCCTTTTTTGTGACTGCGCATGCGTCAGAAATTTCAAAAAATATTTCTAAGTACAGAGTATGAAAAGTGCCTTTGACTTCAATCTTCAAACAGATGTAGAATGGATTTGAAAAGAGATATTTTTATAAAGTTAACTGTTCCTAAAAGATGGAAACGCAATCTAAAGGATGGAAACGTATTGGTATCACTAAAATGTACGGCCGCACTTTCCGACCTCAGTTAAGAAACGTTTGTGGGAGAGAAAAGCCTAACCCCGAGTTAACCCCAACTCCTAAACTACAACAGATAAAGACTTGCAGTCTTCAGTACAAGCTTAATTGTCCAAAAGTACAGCCCCTAACGGGGTCGATTTTTTAACGGCAAGCCGATCGAAGCAAAGGATCATGTTGAAATATTAAAAAAATCGACTATGAAAAGTACCAAAAACCATAACCCGACCCCCCATCCCTCCAAAATTGTGATTTTTGAGAAGTTTGTGAAAAGGGTTAGGGTTAGGGTTAGGGTTAGGGTTAGGGTTAGGGTTAGGGTTAGGGTTAGGGTTAGGGTTAGGGTTAGGGTTAGGGTTAGGGTTAGGGTTAGGGTTAGGGTTAGGGTTAGGGTTAGGGTTAGGGTTAGGGTTAGGGTTAGGGTTAGGGTTAGGGTTAGGGTTAGGGTTAGGGTTAGGGTTAGGGTTAGGGTTAGGGTTAGGGTTAGGGTTAGGGTTAGGGTTAGGGTTAGGGTTAGGGTTAGGGTTAGGGTTAGGGTTAGGGTTAGGGTTAGGGTTAGGGTTAGGGTTAGGGTTAGGGTTAGGGTTAGGGTTAGGGTTAGGGTTAGGGTTAGGGTTAGGGTTAGGGTTAGGGTTAGGGTTAGGGTTAGGGTTAGGGTTAGGGTTAGGGTTAGGGTTAGGGTTAGGGTTAGGGTTAGGGTTAGGGTTAGGGTTAGGTTAGGGTTAGGGTTAGGGTTAGGGTTAGGGTTAGGGTTAGGGTTAGGGTTAGGGTTAGGGTTAGGGTTAGGTTAGGGTTAGGGTTAGGGTTAGGGTTAGGGTTAGGGTTAGGGTTAGGGTTAGGGTTAGGGTTAGGGTTAGGGTTAGGGTTAGGGTTAGGGTTAGGGTTAGGGTTAGGGTTAGGGTTAGGGTTAGGGTTAGGGTTAGGGTAGTGTACTTTGACGAGGGTTAGTGAGGTGCCCTTTCTCTCTTCTGCGCATGTCTGCCCTTTTTTGTGACTGCGCATGCGTCAGAAATTTCAAAAAATATTTCTAAGTCCAGAGTATGAAAAGTGCCTTTGACTTCAATCTTCAAACAGATGTAGAATGGATTTGAATAGAGATATTTTTATAAAATTAACTGTTCCTAAAAGATAGAGAAGCAATCTAGAGAATGAAAACGTATTGGTATCACTGAAATGTACGGCCGCACCCTCCGACCTCACTGAAGAAACGTTTGTGGGAGAGTAAAGCCTAACCCCAAGTTAACACCAACTCCTAAACTACAACAGATAAAGACTTGCGGTCTTCACTACAAGCTTAATTGTCGAAAAGTACTACCCCTAACGGGGCCGATTTTTTAACGGCAAGCCGATCGCAGCAGAGGATCATGTTGAAATATTGAAAAGATAGACTTTGAAAAGTACCAAAAACCATAACCCGACCCCCCATCCCTCCAAAATTGTGATTTTTGAGAAGTTTGTGAAAAAACTTAATACGAAAATCCAATCGGTTACCCTCCTAGACTTACCCTTTCCGAGATGGAGTAAGGCCTCCAAAACAACAATTTTAACACATTTGGGGTTTGGGTTAGGGTTAGTGTTTGGGTTAGGGTCAGGGTTAAGGTTAGTGTTAAGGTTAGGGTTTGGGTTTGGGTTAGGGTCAGGGTTAAGGTTAGTGTTAAGGTTAGGGTTTGGGTTAGGGTTAGGGTTAGGGTTTGGGTTAGGGTTAGTGTTTGGGTTAGGGTCAGGGTTAAGGTTAGGGTTAGGGTTTGGGTTAGGGTTAGTGTTAGGGTTAGTGTTTGGGTTAGGGTCAGGTTAGGGTTAGGGTTAGGGTTAGGGTTAGGGTTAGGGTTAGGGTTAGGGTTAGGTTAGGGTTAGGGTTAGGGTTAGGGTTAGGGTTAGGGTTAGGGTTAGGGTTAGGGTTAGGGTTAGGGTTAGGGTTAGGGTTAGGGTTAGGGTTAGGGTTTAGGGTTAGGGTTAGGGTTAGGGTTAGGGTTAGGGTTAGGGTTAAGGTTAGGGTTAGGGTTAGGGTTAGGGTTAGGTTAGGTTAGGGTAGTGTACTTTGACGAGGGTTAGTGAGGTGCCCTTTCTCTCTTCTGCGCATGTCTGCCCTTTTTTGTGACTGCGCATGCGTCAGAAATTTCAAAAAATATTTCTAAGTCCAGAGTATGAAAAGTGCCTTTGACTTCAATCTTCAAACAGATGTAGAATGGATTTGAATAGAGATATTTTTATAAAATTAACTGTTCCTAAAAGATAGAGAAGCAATCTAGAGAATGAAAACGTATTGGTATCACTGAAATGTACGGCCGCACCCTCCGACCTCACTGAAGAAACGTTTGTGGGAGAGTAAAGCCTAACCCCAAGTTAACACCAACTCCTAAACTACAACAGATAAAGACTTGCGGTCTTCACTACAAGCTTAATTGTCGAAAAGTACTACCCCTAACGGGGCCGATTTTTTAACGGCAAGCCGATCGCAGCAGAGGATCATGTTGAAATATTGAAAAGATAGACTTTGAAAAGTACCAAAAACCATAACCCGACCCCCCATCCCTCCAAAATTGTGATTTTTGAGAAGTTTGTGAAAAAACTTAATACGAAAATCCAATCGGTTACCCTCCTAGACTTACCCTTTCCGAGATGGAGTAAGGCCTCCAAAACAACAATTTTAACACATTTGGGGTTTGGGTTAGGGTTAGTGTTTGGGTTAGGGTCAGGGTTAAGGTTAGTGTTAAGGTTAGGGTTTGGGTTAGGGTTAGGGTTAGGGTTAGGGTCAGGGTTAATGTTAGTGTTAAGGTTAGGGTTTGGGTTAGGGTTAGGGTTAGGGTTTGGGTTAGGGTCAGGGTTAAGGTTAGTGTTTGGGTTAGGGTTAGGGTTAGGGTTAGGGTTAGGGTTTGGGTTAGGGTCAGGGTCAGGGTTAGGGTCAGGGTTTGGGACATGGTAGTGTACTTTGACGAGGGTTAGTGAGGTGCCCTTTCTCTCTTCTGCGCATGTCTGCCCTTTTTTGTGACTGCGCATGCGTCAGAAATTTCAAAAAATATTTCTAAGTCCAGAGTATGAAAAGTGCCTTTGACTTCAATCTTCAAACAGATGTAGAATGGATTTGAATAGAGATATTTTTATAAAATTAACTGTTCCTAAAAGATAGAGAAGCAATCTAGAGAATGAAAACGTATTGGTATCACTGAAATGTACGGCCGCACCCTCCGACCTCACTGAAGAAACGTTTGTGGGAGAGTAAAGCCTAACCCCAAGTTAACACCAACTCCTAAACTACAACAGATAAAGACTTGCGGTCTTCACTACAAGCTTAATTGTCGAAAAGTACTACCCCTAACGGGGCCGATTTTTTAACGGCAAGCCGATCGCAGCAGAGGATCATGTTGAAATATTGAAAAGATAGACTTTGAAAAGTACCAAAAACCATAACCCGACCCCCCATCCCTCCAAAATTGTGATTTTTGAGAAGTTTGTGAAAAAACTTAATACGAAAATCCAATCGGTTACCCTCCTAGACTTACCCTTTCCGAGATGGAGTAAGGCCTCCAAAACAACAATTTTAACACATTTGGGGTTTGGGTTAGGGTTAGTGTTTGGGTTAGGGTCAGGGTTAAGGTTAGTGTTAAGGTTAGGGTTTGGGTTTGGGTTAGGGTCAGGGTTAAGGTTAGTGTTAAGGTTAGGGTTTGGGTTAGGGTTAGGGTTAGGGTTTGGGTTAGGGTTAGTGTTTGGGTTAGGGTCAGGGTTAAGGTTAGGGTTAGGGTTTGGGTTAGGGTTAGTGTTAGGGTTAGTGTTTGGGTTAGGGTCAGGGTTAAGGTTAGGGTTTGGGTTAGGGTTAGGGTCAGGGTTAAGGTTAGTGTTTGGGTTAGGGTCAGGGTTAGTGTTAGGGTTAGGGTTAGGGTTAGGGTCAGGGTCAGGGTTAGGGTCAGGGTTAGGGTCAGGGTTTGGGACATGGTAATGTACTTTGGCGAGGGTTAGTGAGGTGCCCTTTCTCTCTTCTGCGCATGTCTGCCCTTTTTTGTGACTGCGCATGCGTCAGAAATTTCAAAAAATATTTCTAAGTCCAGAGTATGAAAAGTGCCTTTGACTTCAATCTTCAAACAGATGTAGAATGGATTTGAATAGAGATATTTTTATAAAGTTAACTGTTCTTAAAAGATAGAGAAGCAATCTAGAGAATGAAAACGTATTGGTATCACTGAAATGTACGGCCGCACCCTCCGACCTCACTGAAGAAACGTTTGTGGGAGAGTAAAGCCTAACCCCAAGTTAACACCAACTCCTAAACTACAACAGATAAAGACTTGCGGTCTTCACTACAAGCTTAATTGTCGAAAAGTACTACCCCTAACGGGGCCGATTTTTTAACGGCAAGCCGATCACAGCAGAGGATCATGTTGAAATATTGAAAAGATAGACTTTGAAAAGTACCAAAAACCATAACCCGACCCCCCATCCCTCCAAAATTGTGATTTTTGAGAAGTTTGTGAAAAAACTTAATACGAAAATCCAATCGGTTACCCTCCTAGACTTACCCTTTCCGAGATGGAGTAAGGCCTCCAAAACAACAATTTTAACACATTTGGGGTTTGGGTTAGGGTTAGTGTTTGGGTTAGGGTCAGGGTTAAGGTTAGTGTTAAGGTTAGGGTTTGGGTTTGGGTTAGGGTCAGGGTTAAGGTTAGTGTTAAGGTTAGGGTTTGGGTTAGGGTTAGGGTTAGGGTTTGGGTTAGGGTTAGTGTTTGGGTTAGGGTCAGGGTTAAGGTTAGGGTTAGGGTTTGGGTTAGGGTTAGTGTTAGGGTTAGTGTTTGGGTTAGGGTCAGGTTAGGGTTAGGGTTAGGGTTAGGGTTAGGGTTAGGGTTAGGGTTAGGGTTAGGTTAGGGTTAGGGTTAGGGTTAGGGTTAGGGTTAGGGTTAGGGTTAGGGTTAGGGTTAGGGTTAGGGTTAGGGTTAGGGTTAGGGTTAGGGTTAGGGTTAGGGTTTAGGGTTAGGGTTAGGGTTAGGGTTAGGGTTAGGGTTAGGGTTAAGGTTAGGGTTAGGGTTAGGGTTAGGGTTAGGTTAGGTTAGGGTAGTGTACTTTGACGAGGGTTAGTGAGGTGCCCTTTCTCTCTTCTGCGCATGTCTGCCCTTTTTTGTGACTGCGCATGCGTCAGAAATTTCAAAAAATATTTCTAAGTCCAGAGTATGAAAAGTGCCTTTGACTTCAATCTTCAAACAGATGTAGAATGGATTTGAATAGAGATATTTTTATAAAATTAACTGTTCCTAAAAGATAGAGAAGCAATCTAGAGAATGAAAACGTATTGGTATCACTGAAATGTACGGCCGCACCCTCCGACCTCACTGAAGAAACGTTTGTGGGAGAGTAAAGCCTAACCCCAAGTTAACACCAACTCCTAAACTACAACAGATAAAGACTTGCGGTCTTCACTACAAGCTTAATTGTCGAAAAGTACTACCCCTAACGGGGCCGATTTTTTAACGGCAAGCCGATCGCAGCAGAGGATCATGTTGAAATATTGAAAAGATAGACTTTGAAAAGTACCAAAAACCATAACCCGACCCCCCATCCCTCCAAAATTGTGATTTTTGAGAAGTTTGTGAAAAAACTTAATACGAAAATCCAATCGGTTACCCTCCTAGACTTACCCTTTCCGAGATGGAGTAAGGCCTCCAAAACAACAATTTTAACACATTTGGGGTTTGGGTTAGGGTTAGTGTTTGGGTTAGGGTCAGGGTTAAGGTTAGTGTTAAGGTTAGGGTTTGGGTTAGGGTTAGGGTTAGGGTTAGGGTCAGGGTTAATGTTAGTGTTAAGGTTAGGGTTTGGGTTAGGGTTAGGGTTAGGGTTTGGGTTAGGGTCAGGGTTAAGGTTAGTGTTTGGGTTAGGGTTAGGGTTAGGGTTAGGGTTAGGGTTTGGGTTAGGGTCAGGGTCAGGGTTAGGGTCAGGGTTTGGGACATGGTAGTGTACTTTGACGAGGGTTAGTGAGGTGCCCTTTCTCTCTTCTGCGCATGTCTGCCCTTTTTTGTGACTGCGCATGCGTCAGAAATTTCAAAAAATATTTCTAAGTCCAGAGTATGAAAAGTGCCTTTGACTTCAATCTTCAAACAGATGTAGAATGGATTTGAATAGAGATATTTTTATAAAATTAACTGTTCCTAAAAGATAGAGAAGCAATCTAGAGAATGAAAACGTATTGGTATCACTGAAATGTACGGCCGCACCCTCCGACCTCACTGAAGAAACGTTTGTGGGAGAGTAAAGCCTAACCCCAAGTTAACACCAACTCCTAAACTACAACAGATAAAGACTTGCGGTCTTCACTACAAGCTTAATTGTCGAAAAGTACTACCCCTAACGGGGCCGATTTTTTAACGGCAAGCCGATCGCAGCAGAGGATCATGTTGAAATATTGAAAAGATAGACTTTGAAAAGTACCAAAAACCATAACCCGACCCCCCATCCCTCCAAAATTGTGATTTTTGAGAAGTTTGTGAAAAAACTTAATACGAAAATCCAATCGGTTACCCTCCTAGACTTACCCTTTCCGAGATGGAGTAAGGCCTCCAAAACAACAATTTTAACACATTTGGGGTTTGGGTTAGGGTTAGTGTTTGGGTTAGGGTCAGGGTTAAGGTTAGTGTTAAGGTTAGGGTTTGGGTTTGGGTTAGGGTCAGGGTTAAGGTTAGTGTTAAGGTTAGGGTTTGGGTTAGGGTTAGGGTTAGGGTTTGGGTTAGGGTTAGTGTTTGGGTTAGGGTCAGGGTTAAGGTTAGGGTTAGGGTTTGGGTTAGGGTTAGTGTTAGGGTTAGTGTTTGGGTTAGGGTCAGGTTAGGGTTAGGGTTAGGGTTAGGGTTAGGGTTAGGGTTAGGGTTAGGGTTAGGTTAGGGTTAGGGTTAGGGTTAGGGTTAGGGTTAGGGTTAGGGTTAGGGTTAGGGTTAGGGTTAGGGTTAGGGTTAGGGTTAGGGTTAGGGTTAGGGTTAGGGTTTAGGGTTAGGGTTAGGGTTAGGGTTAGGGTTAGGGTTAGGGTTAAGGTTAGGGTTAGGGTTAGGGTTAGGGTTAGGTTAGGTTAGGGTAGTGTACTTTGACGAGGGTTAGTGAGGTGCCCTTTCTCTCTTCTGCGCATGTCTGCCCTTTTTTGTGACTGCGCATGCGTCAGAAATTTCAAAAAATATTTCTAAGTCCAGAGTATGAAAAGTGCCTTTGACTTCAATCTTCAAACAGATGTAGAATGGATTTGAATAGAGATATTTTTATAAAATTAACTGTTCCTAAAAGATAGAGAAGCAATCTAGAGAATGAAAACGTATTGGTATCACTGAAATGTACGGCCGCACCCTCCGACCTCACTGAAGAAACGTTTGTGGGAGAGTAAAGCCTAACCCCAAGTTAACACCAACTCCTAAACTACAACAGATAAAGACTTGCGGTCTTCACTACAAGCTTAATTGTCGAAAAGTACTACCCCTAACGGGGCCGATTTTTTAACGGCAAGCCGATCGCAGCAGAGGATCATGTTGAAATATTGAAAAGATAGACTTTGAAAAGTACCAAAAACCATAACCCGACCCCCCATCCCTCCAAAATTGTGATTTTTGAGAAGTTTGTGAAAAAACTTAATACGAAAATCCAATCGGTTACCCTCCTAGACTTACCCTTTCCGAGATGGAGTAAGGCCTCCAAAACAACAATTTTAACACATTTGGGGTTTGGGTTAGGGTTAGTGTTTGGGTTAGGGTCAGGGTTAAGGTTAGTGTTAAGGTTAGGGTTTGGGTTAGGGTTAGGGTTAGGGTTAGGGTCAGGGTTAATGTTAGTGTTAAGGTTAGGGTTTGGGTTAGGGTTAGGGTTAGGGTTTGGGTTAGGGTCAGGGTTAAGGTTAGTGTTTGGGTTAGGGTTAGGGTTAGGGTTAGGGTTAGGGTTTGGGTTAGGGTCAGGGTCAGGGTTAGGGTCAGGGTTTGGGACATGGTAGTGTACTTTGACGAGGGTTAGTGAGGTGCCCTTTCTCTCTTCTGCGCATGTCTGCCCTTTTTTGTGACTGCGCATGCGTCAGAAATTTCAAAAAATATTTCTAAGTCCAGAGTATGAAAAGTGCCTTTGACTTCAATCTTCAAACAGATGTAGAATGGATTTGAATAGAGATATTTTTATAAAATTAACTGTTCCTAAAAGATAGAGAAGCAATCTAGAGAATGAAAACGTATTGGTATCACTGAAATGTACGGCCGCACCCTCCGACCTCACTGAAGAAACGTTTGTGGGAGAGTAAAGCCTAACCCCAAGTTAACACCAACTCCTAAACTACAACAGATAAAGACTTGCGGTCTTCACTACAAGCTTAATTGTCGAAAAGTACTACCCCTAACGGGGCCGATTTTTTAACGGCAAGCCGATCGCAGCAGAGGATCATGTTGAAATATTGAAAAGATAGACTTTGAAAAGTACCAAAAACCATAACCCGACCCCCCATCCCTCCAAAATTGTGATTTTTGAGAAGTTTGTGAAAAAACTTAATACGAAAATCCAATCGGTTACCCTCCTAGACTTACCCTTTCCGAGATGGAGTAAGGCCTCCAAAACAACAATTTTAACACATTTGGGGTTTGGGTTAGGGTTAGTGTTTGGGTTAGGGTCAGGGTTAAGGTTAGTGTTAAGGTTAGGGTTTGGGTTTGGGTTAGGGTCAGGGTTAAGGTTAGTGTTAAGGTTAGGGTTTGGGTTAGGGTTAGGGTTAGGGTTTGGGTTAGGGTTAGTGTTTGGGTTAGGGTCAGGGTTAAGGTTAGGGTTAGGGTTTGGGTTAGGGTTAGTGTTAGGGTTAGTGTTTGGGTTAGGGTCAGGGTTAAGGTTAGGGTTTGGGTTAGGGTTAGGGTCAGGGTTAAGGTTAGTGTTTGGGTTAGGGTCAGGGTTAGTGTTAGGGTTAGGGTTAGGGTTAGGGTCAGGGTCAGGGTTAGGGTCAGGGTTTGGGACATGGTAATGTACTTTGGCGAGGGTTAGTGAGGTGCCCTTTCTCTCTTCTGCGCATGTCTGCCCTTTTTTGTGACTGCGCATGCGTCAGAAATTTCAAAAAATATTTCTAAGTCCAGAGTATGAAAAGTGCCTTTGACTTCAATCTTCAAACAGATGTAGAATGGATTTGAATAGAGATATTTTTATAAAGTTAACTGTTCTTAAAAGATAGAGAAGCAATCTAGAGAATGAAAACGTATTGGTATCACTGAAATGTACGGCCGCACCCTCCGACCTCACTGAAGAAACGTTTGTGGGAGAGTAAAGCCTAACCCCAAGTTAACACCAACTCCTAAACTACAACAGATAAAGACTTGCGGTCTTCACTACAAGCTTAATTGTCGAAAAGTACTACCCCTAACGGGGCCGATTTTTTAACGGCAAGCCGATCACAGCAGAGGATCATGTTGAAATATTGAAAAGATAGACTTTGAAAAGTACCAAAAACCATAACCCGACCCCCCATCCCTCCAAAATTGTGATTTTTGAGAAGTTTGTGAAAAAACTTAATACGAAAATCCAATCGGTTACCCTCCTAGACTTACCCTTTCCGAGATGGAGTAAGGCCTCCAAAACAACAATTTTAACACATTTGGGGTTTGGGTTAGGGTTAGTGTTTGGGTTAGGGTCAGGGTTAAGGTTAGTGTTAAGGTTAGGGTTTGGGTTTGGGTTAGGGTCAGGGTTAAGGTTAGTGTTAAGGTTAGGGTTTGGGTTAGGGTTAGGGTTAGGGTTTGGGTTAGGGTTAGTGTTTGGGTTAGGGTCAGGGTTAAGGTTAGGGTTAGGGTTTGGGTTAGGGTTAGTGTTAGGGTTAGTGTTTGGGTTAGGGTCAGGTTAGGGTTAGGGTTAGGGTTAGGGTTAGGGTTAGGGTTAGGGTTAGGGTTAGGTTAGGGTTAGGGTTAGGGTTAGGGTTAGGGTTAGGGTTAGGGTTAGGGTTAGGGTTAGGGTTAGGGTTAGGGTTAGGGTTAGGGTTAGGGTTAGGGTTAGGGTTTAGGGTTAGGGTTAGGGTTAGGGTTAGGGTTAGGGTTAGGGTTAAGGTTAGGGTTAGGGTTAGGGTTAGGGTTAGGTTAGGTTAGGGTAGTGTACTTTGACGAGGGTTAGTGAGGTGCCCTTTCTCTCTTCTGCGCATGTCTGCCCTTTTTTGTGACTGCGCATGCGTCAGAAATTTCAAAAAATATTTCTAAGTCCAGAGTATGAAAAGTGCCTTTGACTTCAATCTTCAAACAGATGTAGAATGGATTTGAATAGAGATATTTTTATAAAATTAACTGTTCCTAAAAGATAGAGAAGCAATCTAGAGAATGAAAACGTATTGGTATCACTGAAATGTACGGCCGCACCCTCCGACCTCACTGAAGAAACGTTTGTGGGAGAGTAAAGCCTAACCCCAAGTTAACACCAACTCCTAAACTACAACAGATAAAGACTTGCGGTCTTCACTACAAGCTTAATTGTCGAAAAGTACTACCCCTAACGGGGCCGATTTTTTAACGGCAAGCCGATCGCAGCAGAGGATCATGTTGAAATATTGAAAAGATAGACTTTGAAAAGTACCAAAAACCATAACCCGACCCCCCATCCCTCCAAAATTGTGATTTTTGAGAAGTTTGTGAAAAAACTTAATACGAAAATCCAATCGGTTACCCTCCTAGACTTACCCTTTCCGAGATGGAGTAAGGCCTCCAAAACAACAATTTTAACACATTTGGGGTTTGGGTTAGGGTTAGTGTTTGGGTTAGGGTCAGGGTTAAGGTTAGTGTTAAGGTTAGGGTTTGGGTTAGGGTTAGGGTTAGGGTTAGGGTCAGGGTTAATGTTAGTGTTAAGGTTAGGGTTTGGGTTAGGGTTAGGGTTAGGGTTTGGGTTAGGGTCAGGGTTAAGGTTAGTGTTTGGGTTAGGGTTAGGGTTAGGGTTAGGGTTAGGGTTTGGGTTAGGGTCAGGGTCAGGGTTAGGGTCAGGGTTTGGGACATGGTAGTGTACTTTGACGAGGGTTAGTGAGGTGCCCTTTCTCTCTTCTGCGCATGTCTGCCCTTTTTTGTGACTGCGCATGCGTCAGAAATTTCAAAAAATATTTCTAAGTCCAGAGTATGAAAAGTGCCTTTGACTTCAATCTTCAAACAGATGTAGAATGGATTTGAATAGAGATATTTTTATAAAGTTAACTGTTCCTAAAAGATAGAGAAGCAATCTAGAGAATGAAAACGTATTGGTATCACTGAAATGTACGGCCGCACCCTCCGACCTCACTGAAGGGTTAGGGTTAGGGTTAGGGTTAGGGTTAGGGTTAGGGTTAGGGTTAGGGTTAGGGTTAGGGTTAGGGTTAGGGTTAGGGTTAGGGTTAGGGTTAGGGTTAGGGTTAGGGTTAGGGTTAGGGTTAGGGTTAGGGTTAGGGTTAGGGTTAGGGTTAGGGTTAGGGTTAGGGTTAGGGTTAGGGTTAGGGTTAGGGTTAGGGTTAGGGTTAGGGTTAGGGTTAGGGTTAGGGTTAGGGTTAGGGTTAGGGTTAGGGTTAGGGTTAGGGTTAGGGTTAGGGTTAGGGTTAGGGTTAGGGTTAGGGTTAGGGTTAGGGTTAGGGTTAGGGTTAGGGTTAGGGTTAGGGTTAGGGTTAGGGTTAGGGTTAGGGTTAGGGTTAGGGTTAGGGTTAGGGTTAGGGTTAGGGTTAGGGTTAGGGTTAGGGTTAGGGTTAGGGTTAGGGTTAGGGTTAGGGTTAGGGTTAGGGTTAGGGTTAGGGTTAGGGTTAGGGTTAGGGTTAGGGTTAGGGTTAGGGTTAGGGTTAGGGTTAGGGTTAGGGTTAGGGTTAGGGTTAGGGTTAGGGTTAGGGTTAGGGTTAGGGTTAGGGTTAGGGTTAGGGTTAGGGTTAGGGTTAGGGTTAGGGTTAGGGTTAGGGTTAGGGTTAGGGTTAGGGTTAGGGTTAGGGTTAGGGTTAGGGTTAGGGTTAGGGTTAGGGTTAGGGTTAGGGTTAGGGTTAGGGTTAGGGTTAGGGTTAGGGTTAGGGTTAGGGTTAGGGTTAGGGTTAGGGTTAGGGTTAGGGTTAGGGTTAGGGTTAGGGTTAGGGTTAGGGTTAGGGTTAGGGTTAGGGTTAGGGTTAGGGTTAGGGTTAGGGTTAGGGTTAGGGTTAGGGTTAGGGTTAGGGTTAGGGTTAGGGTTAGGGTTAGGGTTAGGGTTAGGGTTAGGGTTAGGGTTAGGGTTAGGGTTAGGGTTAGGGTTAGGGTTAGGGTTAGGGTTAGGGTTAGGGTTAGGGTTAGGGTTAGGGTTAGGGTTAGGGTTAGGGTTAGGGTTAGGGTTAGGGTTAGGGTTAGGGTTAGGGTTAGGGTTAGGGTTAGGGTTAGGGTTAGGGTTAGGGTTAGGGTTAGGGTTAGGGTTAGGGTTAGGGTTAGGGTTAGGGTTAGGGTTAGGGTTAGGGTTAGGGTTAGGGTTAGGGTTAGGGTTAGGGTTAGGGTTAGGGTTAGGGTTAGGGTTAGGGTTAGGGTTAGGGTTAGGGTTAGGGTTAGGGTTAGGGTTAGGGTTAGGGTTAGGGTTAGGGTTAGGGTTAGGGTTAGGGTTAGGGTTAGGGTTAGGGTTAGGGTTAGGGTTAGGGTTAGGGTTAGGGTTAGGGTTAGGGTTAGGGTTAGGGTTAGGGTTAGGGTTAGGGTTAGGGTTAGGGTTAGGGTTAGGGTTAGGGTTAGGGTTAGGGTTAGGGTTAGGGTTAGGGTTAGGGTTAGGGTTAGGGTTAGGGTTAGGGTTAGGGTTAGGGTTAGGGTTAGGGTTAGGGTTAGGGTTAGGGTTAGGGTTAGGGTTAGGGTTAGGGTTAGGGTTAGGGTTAGGGTTAGGGTTAGGGTTAGGGTTAGGGTTAGGGTTAGGGTTAGGGTTAGGGTTAGGGTTAGGGTTAGGGTTAGGGTTAGGGTTAGGGTTAGGGTTAGGGTTAGGGTTAGGGTTAGGGTTAGGGTTAGGGTTAGGGTTAGGGTTAGGGTTAGGGTTAGGGTTAGGGTTAGGGTTAGGGTTAGGGTTAGGGTTAGGGTTAGGGTTAGGGTTAGGGTTAGGGTTAGGGTTAGGGTTAGGGTTAGGGTTAGGGTTAGGGTTAGGGTTAGGGTTAGGGTTAGGGTTAGGGTTAGGGTTAGGGTTAGGGTTAGGGTTAGGGTTAGGGTTAGGGTTAGGGTTAGGGTTAGGGTTAGGGTTAGGGTTAGGGTTAGGGTTAGGGTTAGGGTTAGGGTTAGGGTTAGGGTTAGGGTTAGGGTTAGGGTTAGGGTTAGGGTTAGGGTTAGGGTTAGGGTTAGGGTTAGGGTTAGGGTTAGGGTTAGGGTTAGGGTTAGGGTTAGGGTTAGGGTTAGGGTTAGGGTTAGGGTTAGGGTTAGGGTTAGGGTTAGGGTTAGGGTTAGGGTTAGGGTTAGGGTTAGGGTTAGGGTTAGGGTTAGGGTTAGGGTTAGGGTTAGGGTTAGGGTTAGGGTTAGGGTTAGGGTTAGGGTTAGGGTTAGGGTTAGGGTTAGGGTTAGGGTTAGGGTTAGGGTTAGGGTTAGGGTTAGGGTTAGGGTTAGGGTTAGGGTTAGGGTTAGGGTTAGGGTTAGGGTTAGGGTT
This sequence comes from Mytilus trossulus, assembly GCF_036588685.1. Classification (NCBI taxonomy): domain Eukaryota; kingdom Metazoa; phylum Mollusca; class Bivalvia; order Mytilida; family Mytilidae; genus Mytilus; species Mytilus trossulus. The sequence continues at coordinate 82,212,351 of NC_086381.1, read as the reverse complement.
AGGGTTAGGGTTAGGGTTAGGGTTAGGGTTAGGGTTAGGGTTAGGGTTAGGGTTAGGGTTAGGGTTAGGGTTAGGGTTAGGGTTAGGGTTAGGGTTAGGGTTAGGGTTAGGGTTAGGGTTAGGGTTAGGGTTAGGGTTAGGGTTAGGGTTAGGGTTAGGGTTAGGGTTAGGGTTAGGGTTAGGGTTAGGGTTAGGGTTAGGGTTAGGGTTAGGGTTAGGGTTAGGGTTAGGGTTAGGGTTAGGGTTAGGGTTAGGGTTAGGGTTAGGGTTAGGGTTAGGGTTAGGGTTAGGGTTAGGGTTAGGGTTAGGGTTAGGGTTAGGGTTAGGGTTAGGGTTAGGGTTAGGGTTAGGGTTAGGGTTAGGGTTAGGGTTAGGGTTAGGGTTAGGGTTAGGGTTAGGGTTAGGGTTAGGGTTAGGGTTAGGGTTAGGGTTAGGGTTAGGGTTAGGGTTAGGGTTAGGGTTAGGGTTAGGGTTAGGGTTAGGGTTAGGGTTAGGGTTAGGGTTAGGGTTAGGGTTAGGGTTAGGGTTAGGGTTAGGGTTAGGGTTAGGGTTAGGGTTAGGGTTAGGGTTAGGGTTAGGGTTAGGGTTAGGGTTAGGGTTAGGGTTAGGGTTAGGGTTAGGGTTAGGGTTAGGGTTAGGGTTAGGGTTAGGGTTAGGGTTAGGGTTAGGGTTAGGGTTAGGGTTAGGGTTAGGGTTAGGGTTAGGGTTAGGGTTAGGGTTAGGGTTAGGGTTAGGGTTAGGGTTAGGGTTAGGGTTAGGGTTAGGGTTAGGGTTAGGGTTAGGGTTAGGGTTAGGGTTAGGGTTAGGGTTAGGGTTAGGGTTAGGGTTAGGGTTAGGGTTAGGGTTAGGGTTAGGGTTAGGGTTAGGGTTAGGGTTAGGGTTAGGGTTAGGGTTAGGGTTAGGGTTAGGGTTAGGGTTAGGGTTAGGGTTAGGGTTAGGGTTAGGGTTAGGGTTAGGGTTAGGGTTAGGGTTAGGGTTAGGGTTAGGGTTAGGGTTAGGGTTAGGGTTAGGGTTAGGGTTAGGGTTAGGGTTAGGGTTAGGGTTAGGGTTAGGGTTAGGGTTAGGGTTAGGGTTAGGGTTAGGGTTAGGGTTAGGGTTAGGGTTAGGGTTAGGGTTAGGGTTAGGGTTAGGGTTAGGGTTAGGGTTAGGGTTAGGGTTAGGGTTAGGGTTAGGGTTAGGGTTAGGGTTAGGGTTAGGGTTAGGGTTAGGGTTAGGGTTAGGGTTAGGGTTAGGGTTAGGGTTAGGGTTAGGGTTAGGGTTAGGGTTAGGGTTAGGGTTAGGGTTAGGGTTAGGGTTAGGGTTAGGGTTAGGGTTAGGGTTAGGGTTAGGGTTAGGGTTAGGGTTAGGGTTAGGGTTAGGGTTAGGGTTAGGGTTAGGGTTAGGGTTAGGGTTAGGGTTAGGGTTAGGGTTAGGGTTAGGGTTAGGGTTAGGGTTAGGGTTAGGGTTAGGGTTAGGGTTAGGGTTAGGGTTAGGGTTAGGGTTAGGGTTAGGGTTAGGGTTAGGGTTAGGGTTAGGGTTAGGGTTAGGGTTAGGGTTAGGGTTAGGGTTAGGGTTAGGGTTAGGGTTAGGGTTAGGGTTAGGGTTAGGGTTAGGGTTAGGGTTAGGGTTAGGGTTAGGGTTAGGGTTAGGGTTAGGGTTAGGGTTAGGGTTAGGGTTAGGGTTAGGGTTAGGGTTAGGGTTAGGGTTAGGGTTAGGGTTAGGGTTAGGGTTAGGGTTAGGGTTAGGGTTAGGGTTAGGGTTAGGGTTAGGGTTAGGGTTAGGGTTAGGGTTAGGGTTAGGGTTAGGGTTAGGGTTAGGGTTAGGGTTAGGGTTAGGGTTAGGGTTAGGGTTAGGGTTAGGGTTAGGGTTAGGGTTAGGGTTAGGGTTAGGGTTAGGGTTAGGGTTAGGGTTAGGGTTAGGGTTAGGGTTAGGGTTAGGGTTAGGGTTAGGGTTAGGGTTAGGGTTAGGGTTAGGGTTAGGGTTAGGGTTAGGGTTAGGGTTAGGGTTAGGGTTAGGGTTAGGGTTAGGGTTAGGGTTAGGGTTAGGGTTAGGGTTAGGGTTAGGGTTAGGGTTAGGGTTAGGGTTAGGGTTAGGGTTAGGGTTAGGGTTAGGGTTAGGGTTAGGGTTAGGGTTAGGGTTAGGGTTAGGGTTAGGGTTAGGGTTAGGGTTAGGGTTAGGGTTAGGGTTAGGGTTAGGGTTAGGGTTAGGGTTAGGGTTAGGGTTAGGGTTAGGGTTAGGGTTAGGGTTAGGGTTAGGGTTAGGGTTAGGGTTAGGGTTAGGGTTAGGGTTAGGGTTAGGGTTAGGGTTAGGGTTAGGGTTAGGGTTAGGGTTAGGGTTAGGGTTAGGGTTAGGGTTAGGGTTAGGGTTAGGGTTAGGGTTAGGGTTAGGGTTAGGGTTAGGGTTAGGGTTAGGGTTAGGGTTAGGGTTAGGGTTAGGGTTAGGGTTAGGGTTAGGGTTAGGGTTAGGGTTAGGGTTAGGGTTAGGGTTAGGGTTAGGGTTAGGGTTAGGGTTAGGGTTAGGGTTAGGGTTAGGGTTAGGGTTAGGGTTAGGGTTAGGGTTAGGGTTAGGGTTAGGGTTAGGGTTAGGGTTAGGGTTAGGGTTAGGGTTAGGGTTAGGGTTAGGGTTAGGGTTAGGGTTAGGGTTAGGGTTAGGGTTAGGGTTAGGGTTAGGGTTAGGGTTAGGGTTAGGGTTAGGGTTAGGGTTAGGGTTAGGGTTAGGGTTAGGGTTAGGGTTAGGGTTAGGGTTAGGGTTAGGGTTAGGGTTAGGGTTAGGGTTAGGGTTAGGGTTAGGGTTAGGGTTAGGGTTAGGGTTAGGGTTAGGGTTAGGGTTAGGGTTAGGGTTAGGGTTAGGGTTAGGGTTAGGGTTAGGGTTAGGGTTAGGGTTAGGGTTAGGGTTAGGGTTAGGGTTAGGGTTAGGGTTAGGGTTAGGGTTAGGGTTAGGGTTAGGGTTAGGGTTAGGGTTAGGGTTAGGGTTAGGGTTAGGGTTAGGGTTAGGGTTAGGGTTAGGGTTAGGGTTAGGGTTAGGGTTAGGGTTAGGGTTAGGGTTAGGGTTAGGGTTAGGGTTAGGGTTAGGGTTAGGGTTAGGGTTAGGGTTAGGGTTAGGGTTAGGGTTAGGGTTAGGGTTAGGGTTAGGGTTAGGGTTAGGGTTAGGGTTAGGGTTAGGGTTAGGGTTAGGGTTAGGGTTAGGGTTAGGGTTAGGGTTAGGGTTAGGGTTAGGGTTAGGGTTAGGGTTAGGGTTAGGGTTAGGGTTAGGGTTAGGGTTAGGGTTAGGGTTAGGGTTAGGGTTAGGGTTAGGGTTAGGGTTAGGGTTAGGGTTAGGGTTAGGGTTAGGGTTAGGGTTAGGGTTAGGGTTAGGGTTAGGGTTAGGGTTAGGGTTAGGGTTAGGGTTAGGGTTAGGGTTAGGGTTAGGGTTAGGGTTAGGGTTAGGGTTAGGGTTAGGGTTAGGGTTAGGGTTAGGGTTAGGGTTAGGGTTAGGGTTAGGGTTAGGGTTAGGGTTAGGGTTAGGGTTAGGGTTAGGGTTAGGGTTAGGGTTAGGGTTAGGGTTAGGGTTAGGGTTAGGGTTAGGGTTAGGGTTAGGGTTAGGGTTAGGGTTAGGGTTAGGGTTAGGGTTAGGGTTAGGGTTAGGGTTAGGGTTAGGGTTAGGGTTAGGGTTAGGGTTAGGGTTAGGGTTAGGGTTAGGGTTAGGGTTAGGGTTAGGGTTAGGGTTAGGGTTAGGGTTAGGGTTAGGGTTAGGGTTAGGGTTAGGGTTAGGGTTAGGGTTAGGGTTAGGGTTAGGGTTAGGGTTAGGGTTAGGGTTAGGGTTAGGGTTAGGGTTAGGGTTAGGGTTAGGGTTAGGGTTAGGGTTAGGGTTAGGGTTAGGGTTAGGGTTAGGGTTAGGGTTAGGGTTAGGGTTAGGGTTAGGGTTAGGGTTAGGGTTAGGGTTAGGGTTAGGGTTAGGGTTAGGGTTAGGGTTAGGGTTAGGGTTAGGGTTAGGGTTAGGGTTAGGGTTAGGGTTAGGGTTAGGGTTAGGGTTAGGGTTAGGGTTAGGGTTAGGGTTAGGGTTAGGGTTAGGGTTAGGGTTAGGGTTAGGGTTAGGGTTAGGGTTAGGGTTAGGGTTAGGGTTAGGGTTAGGGTTAGGGTTAGGGTTAGGGTTAGGGTTAGGGTTAGGGTTAGGGTTAGGGTTAGGGTTAGGGTTAGGGTTAGGGTTAGGGTTAGGGTTAGGGTTAGGGTTAGGGTTAGGGTTAGGGTTAGGGTTAGGGTTAGGGTTAGGGTTAGGGTTAGGGTTAGGGTTAGGGTTAGGGTTAGGGTTAGGGTTAGGGTTAGGGTTAGGGTTAGGGTTAGGGTTAGGGTTAGGGTTAGGGTTAGGGTTAGGGTTAGGGTTAGGGTTAGGGTTAGGGTTAGGGTTAGGGTTAGGGTTAGGGTTAGGGTTAGGGTTAGGGTTAGGGTTAGGGTTAGGGTTAGGGTTAGGGTTAGGGTTAGGGTTAGGGTTAGGGTTAGGGTTAGGGTTAGGGTTAGGGTTAGGGTTAGGGTTAGGGTTAGGGTTAGGGTTAGGGTTAGGGTTAGGGTTAGGGTTAGGGTTAGGGTTAGGGTTAGGGTTAGGGTTAGGGTTAGGGTTAGGGTTAGGGTTAGGGTTAGGGTTAGGGTTAGGGTTAGGGTTAGGGTTAGGGTTAGGGTTAGGGTTAGGGTTAGGGTTAGGGTTAGGGTTAGGGTTAGGGTTAGGGTTAGGGTTAGGGTTAGGGTTAGGGTTAGGGTTAGGGTTAGGGTTAGGGTTAGGGTTAGGGTTAGGGTTAGGGTTAGGGTTAGGGTTAGGGTTAGGGTTAGGGTTAGGGTTAGGGTTAGGGTTAGGGTTAGGGTTAGGGTTAGGGTTAGGGTTAGGGTTAGGGTTAGGGTTAGGGTTAGGGTTAGGGTTAGGGTTAGGGTTAGGGTTAGGGTTAGGGTTAGGGTTAGGGTTAGGGTTAGGGTTAGGGTTAGGGTTAGGGTTAGGGTTAGGGTTAGGGTTAGGGTTAGGGTTAGGGTTAGGGTTAGGGTTAGGGTTAGGGTTAGGGTTAGGGTTAGGGTTAGGGTTAGGGTTAGGGTTAGGGTTAGGGTTAGGGTTAGGGTTAGGGTTAGGGTTAGGGTTAGGGTTAGGGTTAGGGTTAGGGTTAGGGTTAGGGTTAGGGTTAGGGTTAGGGTTAGGGTTAGGGTTAGGGTTAGGGTTAGGGTTAGGGTTAGGGTTAGGGTTAGGGTTAGGGTTAGGGTTAGGGTTAGGGTTAGGGTTAGGGTTAGGGTTAGGGTTAGGGTTAGGGTTAGGGTTAGGGTTAGGGTTAGGGTTAGGGTTAGGGTTAGGGTTAGGGTTAGGGTTAGGGTTAGGGTTAGGGTTAGGGTTAGGGTTAGGGTTAGGGTTAGGGTTAGGGTTAGGGTTAGGGTTAGGGTTAGGGTTAGGGTTAGGGTTAGGGTTAGGGTTAGGGTTAGGGTTAGGGTTAGGGTTAGGGTTAGGGTTAGGGTTAGGGTTAGGGTTAGGGTTAGGGTTAGGGTTAGGGTTAGGGTTAGGGTTAGGGTTAGGGTTAGGGTTAGGGTTAGGGTTAGGGTTAGGGTTAGGGTTAGGGTTAGGGTTAGGGTTAGGGTTAGGGTTAGGGTTAGGGTTAGGGTTAGGGTTAGGGTTAGGGTTAGGGTTAGGGTTAGGGTTAGGGTTAGGGTTAGGGTTAGGGTTAGGGTTAGGGTTAGGGTTAGGGTTAGGGTTAGGGTTAGGGTTAGGGTTAGGGTTAGGGTTAGGGTTAGGGTTAGGGTTAGGGTTAGGGTTAGGGTTAGGGTTAGGGTTAGGGTTAGGGTTAGGGTTAGGGTTAGGGTTAGGGTTAGGGTTAGGGTTAGGGTTAGGGTTAGGGTTAGGGTTAGGGTTAGGGTTAGGGTTAGGGTTAGGGTTAGGGTTAGGGTTAGGGTTAGGGTTAGGGTTAGGGTTAGGGTTAGGGTTAGGGTTAGGGTTAGGGTTAGGGTTAGGGTTAGGGTTAGGGTTAGGGTTAGGGTTAGGGTTAGGGTTAGGGTTAGGGTTAGGGTTAGGGTTAGGGTTAGGGTTAGGGTTAGGGTTAGGGTTAGGGTTAGGGTTAGGGTTAGGGTTAGGGTTAGGGTTAGGGTTAGGGTTAGGGTTAGGGTTAGGGTTAGGGTTAGGGTTAGGGTTAGGGTTAGGGTTAGGGTTAGGGTTAGGGTTAGGGTTAGGGTTAGGGTTAGGGTTAGGGTTAGGGTTAGGGTTAGGGTTAGGGTTAGGGTTAGGGTTAGGGTTAGGGTTAGGGTTAGGGTTAGGGTTAGGGTTAGGGTTAGGGTTAGGGTTAGGGTTAGGGTTAGGGTTAGGGTTAGGGTTAGGGTTAGGGTTAGGGTTAGGGTTAGGGTTAGGGTTAGGGTTAGGGTTAGGGTTAGGGTTAGGGTTAGGGTTAGGGTTAGGGTTAGGGTTAGGGTTAGGGTTAGGGTTAGGGTTAGGGTTAGGGTTAGGGTTAGGGTTAGGGTTAGGGTTAGGGTTAGGGTTAGGGTTAGGGTTAGGGTTAGGGTTAGGGTTAGGGTTAGGGTTAGGGTTAGGGTTAGGGTTAGGGTTAGGGTTAGGGTTAGGGTTAGGGTTAGGGTTAGGGTTAGGGTTAGGGTTAGGGTTAGGGTTAGGGTTAGGGTTAGGGTTAGGGTTAGGGTTAGGGTTAGGGTTAGGGTTAGGGTTAGGGTTAGGGTTAGGGTTAGGGTTAGGGTTAGGGTTAGGGTTAGGGTTAGGGTTAGGGTTAGGGTTAGGGTTAGGGTTAGGGTTAGGGTTAGGGTTAGGGTTAGGGTTAGGGTTAGGGTTAGGGTTAGGGTTAGGGTTAGGGTTAGGGTTAGGGTTAGGGTTAGGGTTAGGGTTAGGGTTAGGGTTAGGGTTAGGGTTAGGGTTAGGGTTAGGGTTAGGGTTAGGGTTAGGGTTAGGGTTAGGGTTAGGGTTAGGGTTAGGGTTAGGGTTAGGGTTAGGGTTAGGGTTAGGGTTAGGGTTAGGGTTAGGGTTAGGGTTAGGGTTAGGGTTAGGGTTAGGGTTAGGGTTAGGGTTAGGGTTAGGGTTAGGGTTAGGGTTAGGGTTAGGGTTAGGGTTAGGGTTAGGGTTAGGGTTAGGGTTAGGGTTAGGGTTAGGGTTAGGGTTAGGGTTAGGGTTAGGGTTAGGGTTAGGGTTAGGGTTAGGGTTAGGGTTAGGGTTAGGGTTAGGGTTAGGGTTAGGGTTAGGGTTAGGGTTAGGGTTAGGGTTAGGGTTAGGGTTAGGGTTAGGGTTAGGGTTAGGGTTAGGGTTAGGGTTAGGGTTAGGGTTAGGGTTAGGGTTAGGGTTAGGGTTAGGGTTAGGGTTAGGGTTAGGGTTAGGGTTAGGGTTAGGGTTAGGGTTAGGGTTAGGGTTAGGGTTAGGGTTAGGGTTAGGGTTAGGGTTAGGGTTAGGGTTAGGGTTAGGGTTAGGGTTAGGGTTAGGGTTAGGGTTAGGGTTAGGGTTAGGGTTAGGGTTAGGGTTAGGGTTAGGGTTAGGGTTAGGGTTAGGGTTAGGGTTAGGGTTAGGGTTAGGGTTAGGGTTAGGGTTAGGGTTAGGGTTAGGGTTAGGGTTAGGGTTAGGGTTAGGGTTAGGGTTAGGGTTAGGGTTAGGGTTAGGGTTAGGGTTAGGGTTAGGGTTAGGGTTAGGGTTAGGGTTAGGGTTAGGGTTAGGGTTAGGGTTAGGGTTAGGGTTAGGGTTAGGGTTAGGGTTAGGGTTAGGGTTAGGGTTAGGGTTAGGGTTAGGGTTAGGGTTAGGGTTAGGGTTAGGGTTAGGGTTAGGGTTAGGGTTAGGGTTAGGGTTAGGGTTAGGGTTAGGGTTAGGGTTAGGGTTAGGGTTAGGGTTAGGGTTAGGGTTAGGGTTAGGGTTAGGGTTAGGGTTAGGGTTAGGGTTAGGGTTAGGGTTAGGGTTAGGGTTAGGGTTAGGGTTAGGGTTAGGGTTAGGGTTAGGGTTAGGGTTAGGGTTAGGGTTAGGGTTAGGGTTAGGGTTAGGGTTAGGGTTAGGGTTAGGGTTAGGGTTAGGGTTAGGGTTAGGGTTAGGGTTAGGGTTAGGGTTAGGGTTAGGGTTAGGGTTAGGGTTAGGGTTAGGGTTAGGGTTAGGGTTAGGGTTAGGGTTAGGGTTAGGGTTAGGGTTAGGGTTAGGGTTAGGGTTAGGGTTAGGGTTAGGGTTAGGGTTAGGGTTAGGGTTAGGGTTAGGGTTAGGGTTAGGGTTAGGGTTAGGGTTAGGGTTAGGGTTAGGGTTAGGGTTAGGGTTAGGGTTAGGGTTAGGGTTAGGGTTAGGGTTAGGGTTAGGGTTAGGGTTAGGGTTAGGGTTAGGGTTAGGGTTAGGGTTAGGGTTAGGGTTAGGGTTAGGGTTAGGGTTAGGGTTAGGGTTAGGGTTAGGGTTAGGGTTAGGGTTAGGGTTAGGGTTAGGGTTAGGGTTAGGGTTAGGGTTAGGGTTAGGGTTAGGGTTAGGGTTAGGGTTAGGGTTAGGGTTAGGGTTAGGGTTAGGGTTAGGGTTAGGGTTAGGGTTAGGGTTAGGGTTAGGGTTAGGGTTAGGGTTAGGGTTAGGGTTAGGGTTAGGGTTAGGGTTAGGGTTAGGGTTAGGGTTAGGGTTAGGGTTAGGGTTAGGGTTAGGGTTAGGGTTAGGGTTAGGGTTAGGGTTAGGGTTAGGGTTAGGGTTAGGGTTAGGGTTAGGGTTAGGGTTAGGGTTAGGGTTAGGGTTAGGGTTAGGGTTAGGGTTAGGGTTAGGGTTAGGGTTAGGGTTAGGGTTAGGGTTAGGGTTAGGGTTAGGGTTAGGGTTAGGGTTAGGGTTAGGGTTAGGGTTAGGGTTAGGGTTAGGGTTAGGGTTAGGGTTAGGGTTAGGGTTAGGGTTAGGGTTAGGGTTAGGGTTAGGGTTAGGGTTAGGGTTAGGGTTAGGGTTAGGGTTAGGGTTAGGGTTAGGGTTAGGGTTAGGGTTAGGGTTAGGGTTAGGGTTAGGGTTAGGGTTAGGGTTAGGGTTAGGGTTAGGGTTAGGGTTAGGGTTAGGGTTAGGGTTAGGGTTAGGGTTAGGGTTAGGGTTAGGGTTAGGGTTAGGGTTAGGGTTAGGGTTAGGGTTAGGGTTAGGGTTAGGGTTAGGGTTAGGGTTAGGGTTAGGGTTAGGGTTAGGGTTAGGGTTAGGGTTAGGGTTAGGGTTAGGGTTAGGGTTAGGGTTAGGGTTAGGGTTAGGGTTAGGGTTAGGGTTAGGGTTAGGGTTAGGGTTAGGGTTAGGGTTAGGGTTAGGGTTAGGGTTAGGGTTAGGGTTAGGGTTAGGGTTAGGGTTAGGGTTAGGGTTAGGGTTAGGGTTAGGGTTAGGGTTAGGGTTAGGGTTAGGGTTAGGGTTAGGGTTAGGGTTAGGGTTAGGGTTAGGGTTAGGGTTAGGGTTAGGGTTAGGGTTAGGGTTAGGGTTAGGGTTAGGGTTAGGGTTAGGGTTAGGGTTAGGGTTAGGGTTAGGGTTGGGTTAGGGTTAGGGTTAGGGTTAGGGTTAGGGTTAGGGTTGGGTTAGGGTTAGGGTTAGGGTTAGGGTTAGGGTTAGGGTTAGGGTTAGGGTTAGGGTTAGGGTTAGGGTTAGGGTTAGGGTTAGGGTTAGGGTTAGGGTTAGGGTTAGGGTTAGGGTTAGGGTTAGGGTTAGGGTTAGGGTTAGGGTTAGGGTTAGGGTTAGGGTTAGGGTTAGGGTTAGGGTTAGGGTTAGGGTTAGGGTTAGGGTTAGGGTTAGGGTTAGGGTTAGGGTTAGGGTTAGGGTTAGGGTTAGGGTTAGGGTTAGGGTTAGGGTTAGGGTTAGGGTTAGGGTTAGGGTTAGGGTTAGGGTTAGGGTTAGGGTTAGGGTTAGGGTTAGGGTTAGGGTTAGGGTTAGGGTTAGGGTTAGGGTTAGGGTTAGGGTTAGGGTTAGGGTTAGGGTTAGGGTTAGGGTTAGGGTTAGGGTTAGGGTTAGGGTTAGGGTTAGGGTTAGGGTTAGGGTTAGGGTTAGGGTTAGGGTTAGGGTTAGGGTTAGGGTTAGGGTTAGGGTTAGGGTTAGGGTTAGGGTTAGGGTTAGGGTTAGGGTTAGGGTTAGGGTTAGGGTTAGGGTTAGGGTTAGGGTTAGGGTTAGGGTTAGGGTTAGGGTTAGGGTTAGGGTTAGGGTTAGGGTTAGGGTTAGGGTTAGGGTTAGGGTTAGGGTTAGGGTTAGGGTTAGGGTTAGGGTTAGGGTTAGGGTTAGGGTTAGGGTTAGGGTTAGGGTTAGGGTTAGGGTTAGGGTTAGGGTTAGGGTTAGGGTTAGGGTTAGGGTTAGGGTTAGGGTTAGGGTTAGGGTTAGGGTTAGGGTTAGGGTTAGGGTTAGGGTTAGGGTTAGGGTTAGGGTTAGGGTTAGGGTTAGGGTTAGGGTTAGGGTTAGGGTTAGGGTTAGGGTTAGGGTTAGGGTTAGGGTTAGGGTTAGGGTTAGGGTTAGGGTTAGGGTTAGGGTTAGGGTTAGGGTTAGGGTTAGGGTTAGGGTTAGGGTTAGGGTTAGGGTTAGGGTTAGGGTTAGGGTTAGGGTTAGGGTTAGGGTTAGGGTTAGGGTTAGGGTTAGGGTTAGGGTTAGGGTTAGGGTTAGGGTTAGGGTTAGGGTTAGGGTTAGGGTTAGGGTTAGGGTTAGGGTTAGGGTTAGGGTTAGGGTTAGGGTTAGGGTTAGGGTTAGGGTTAGGGTTAGGGTTAGGGTTAGGGTTAGGGTTAGGGTTAGGGTTAGGGTTAGGGTTAGGGTTAGGGTTAGGGTTAGGGTTAGGGTTAGGGTTAGGGTTAGGGTTAGGGTTAGGGTTAGGGTTAGGGTTAGGGTTAGGGTTAGGGTTAGGGTTAGGGTTAGGGTTAGGGTTAGGGTTAGGGTTAGGGTTAGGGTTAGGGTTAGGGTTAGGGTTAGGGTTAGGGTTAGGGTTAGGGTTAGGGTTAGGGTTAGGGTTAGGGTTAGGGTTAGGGTTAGGGTTAGGGTTAGGGTTAGGGTTAGGGTTAGGGTTAGGGTTAGGGTTAGGGTTAGGGTTAGGGTTAGGGTTAGGGTTAGGGTTAGGGTTAGGGTTAGGGTTAGGGTTAGGGTTAGGGTTAGGGTTAGGGTTAGGGTTAGGGTTAGGGTTAGGGTTAGGGTTAGGGTTAGGGTTAGGGTTAGGGTTAGGGTTAGGGTTAGGGTTAGGGTTAGGGTTAGGGTTAGGGTTAGGGTTAGGGTTAGGGTTAGGGTTAGGGTTAGGGTTAGGGTTAGGGTTAGGGTTAGGGTTAGGGTTAGGGTTAGGGTTAGGGTTAGGGTTAGGGTTAGGGTTAGGGTTAGGGTTAGGGTTAGGGTTAGGGTTAGGGTTAGGGTTAGGGTTAGGGTTAGGGTTAGGGTTAGGGTTAGGGTTAGGGTTAGGGTTAGGGTTAGGGTTAGGGTTAGGGTTAGGGTTAGGGTTAGGGTTAGGGTTAGGGTTAGGGTTAGGGTTAGGGTTAGGGTTAGGGTTAGGGTTAGGGTTAGGGTTAGGGTTAGGGTTAGGGTTAGGGTTAGGGTTAGGGTTAGGGTTAGGGTTAGGGTTAGGGTTAGGGTTAGGGTTAGGGTTAGGGTTAGGGTTAGGGTTAGGGTTAGGGTTAGGGTTAGGGTTAGGGTTAGGGTTAGGGTTAGGGTTAGGGTTAGGGTTAGGGTTAGGGTTAGGGTTAGGGTTAGGGTTAGGGTTAGGGTTAGGGTTAGGGTTAGGGTTAGGGTTAGGGTTAGGGTTAGGGTTAGGGTTAGGGTTAGGGTTAGGGTTAGGGTTAGGGTTAGGGTTAGGGTTAGGGTTAGGGTTAGGGTTAGGGTTAGGGTTAGGGTTAGGGTTAGGGTTAGGGTTAGGGTTAGGGTTAGGGTTAGGGTTAGGGTTAGGGTTAGGGTTAGGGTTAGGGTTAGGGTTAGGGTTAGGGTTAGGGTTAGGGTTAGGGTTAGGGTTAGGGTTAGGGTTAGGGTTAGGGTTAGGGTTAGGGTTAGGGTTAGGGTTAGGGTTAGGGTTAGGGTTAGGGTTAGGGTTAGGGTTAGGGTTAGGGTTAGGGTTAGGGTTAGGGTTAGGGTTAGGGTTAGGGTTAGGGTTAGGGTTAGGGTTAGGGTTAGGGTTAGGGTTAGGGTTAGGGTTAGGGTTAGGGTTAGGGTTAGGGTTAGGGTTAGGGTTAGGGTTAGGGTTAGGGTTAGGGTTAGGGTTAGGGTTAGGGTTAGGGTTAGGGTTAGGGTTAGGGTTAGGGTTAGGGTTAGGGTTAGGGTTAGGGTTAGGGTTAGGGTTAGGGTTAGGGTTAGGGTTAGGGTTAGGGTTAGGGTTAGGGTTAGGGTTAGGGTTAGGGTTAGGGTTAGGGTTAGGGTTAGGGTTAGGGTTAGGGTTAGGGTTAGGGTTAGGGTTAGGGTTAGGGTTAGGGTTAGGGTTAGGGTTAGGGTTAGGGTTAGGGTTAGGGTTAGGGTTAGGGTTAGGGTTAGGGTTAGGGTTAGGGTTAGGGTTAGGGTTAGGGTTAGGGTTAGGGTTAGGGTTAGGGTTAGGGTTAGGGTTAGGGTTAGGGTTAGGGTTAGGGTTAGGGTTAGGGTTAGGGTTAGGGTTAGGGTTAGGGTTAGGGTTAGGGTTAGGGTTAGGGTTAGGGTTAGGGTTAGGGTTAGGGTTAGGGTTAGGGTTAGGGTTAGGGTTAGGGTTAGGGTTAGGGTTAGGGTTAGGGTTAGGGTTAGGGTTAGGGTTAGGGTTAGGGTTAGGGTTAGGGTTAGGGTTAGGGTTAGGGTTAGGGTTAGGGTTAGGGTTAGGGTTAGGGTTAGGGTTAGGGTTAGGGTTAGGGTTAGGGTTAGGGTTAGGGTTAGGGTTAGGGTTAGGGTTAGGGTTAGGGTTAGGGTTAGGGTTAGGGTTAGGGTTAGGGTTAGGGTTAGGGTTAGGGTTAGGGTTAGGGTTAGGGTTAGGGTTAGGGTTAGGGTTAGGGTTAGGGTTAGGGTTAGGGTTAGGGTTAGGGTTAGGGTTAGGGTTAGGGTTAGGGTTAGGGTTAGGGTTAGGGTTAGGGTTAGGGTTAGGGTTAGGGTTAGGGTTAGGGTTAGGGTTAGGGTTAGGGTTAGGGTTAGGGTTAGGGTTAGGGTTAGGGTTAGGGTTAGGGTTAGGGTTAGGGTTAGGGTTAGGGTTAGGGTTAGGGTTAGGGTTAGGGTTAGGGTTAGGGTTAGGGTTAGGGTTAGGGTTAGGGTTAGGGTTAGGGTTAGGGTTAGGGTTAGGGTTAGGGTTAGGGTTAGGGTTAGGGTTAGGGTTAGGGTTAGGGTTAGGGTTAGGGTTAGGGTTAGGGTTAGGGTTAGGGTTAGGGTTAGGGTTAGGGTTAGGGTTAGGGTTAGGGTTAGGGTTAGGGTTAGGGTTAGGGTTAGGGTTAGGGTTAGGGTTAGGGTTAGGGTTAGGGTTAGGGTTAGGGTTAGGGTTAGGGTTAGGGTTAGGGTTAGGGTTAGGGTTAGGGTTAGGGTTAGGGTTAGGGTTAGGGTTAGGGTTAGGGTTAGGGTTAGGGTTAGGGTTAGGGTTAGGGTTAGGGTTAGGGTTAGGGTTAGGGTTAGGGTTAGGGTTAGGGTTAGGGTTAGGGTTAGGGTTAGGGTTAGGGTTAGGGTTAGGGTTAGGGTTAGGGTTAGGGTTAGGGTTAGGGTTAGGGTTAGGGTTAGGGTTAGGGTTAGGGTTAGGGTTAGGGTTAGGGTTAGGGTTAGGGTTAGGGTTAGGGTTAGGGTTAGGGTTAGGGTTAGGGTTAGGGTTAGGGTTAGGGTTAGGGTTAGGGTTAGGGTTAGGGTTAGGGTTAGGGTTAGGGTTAGGGTTAGGGTTAGGGTTAGGGTTAGGGTTAGGGTTAGGGTTAGGGTTAGGGTTAGGGTTAGGGTTAGGGTTAGGGTTAGGGTTAGGGTTAGGGTTAGGGTTAGGGTTAGGGTTAGGGTTAGGGTTAGGGTTAGGGTTAGGGTTAGGGTTAGGGTTAGGGTTAGGGTTAGGGTTAGGGTTAGGGTTAGGGTTAGGGTTAGGGTTAGGGTTAGGGTTAGGGTTAGGGTTAGGGTTAGGGTTAGGGTTAGGGTTAGGGTTAGGGTTAGGGTTAGGGTTAGGGTTAGGGTTAGGGTTAGGGTTAGGGTTAGGGTTAGGGTTAGGGTTAGGGTTAGGGTTAGGGTTAGGGTTAGGGTTAGGGTTAGGGTTAGGGTTAGGGTTAGGGTTAGGGTTAGGGTTAGGGTTAGGGTTAGGGTTAGGGTTAGGGTTAGGGTTAGGGTTAGGGTTAGGGTTAGGGTTAGGGTTAGGGTTAGGGTTAGGGTTAGGGTTAGGGTTAGGGTTAGGGTTAGGGTTAGGGTTAGGGTTAGGGTTAGGGTTAGGGTTAGGGTTAGGGTTAGGGTTAGGGTTAGGGTTAGGGTTAGGGTTAGGGTTAGGGTTAGGGTTAGGGTTAGGGTTAGGGTTAGGGTTAGGGTTAGGGTTAGGGTTAGGGTTAGGGTTAGGGTTAGGGTTAGGGTTAGGGTTAGGGTTAGGGTTAGGGTTAGGGTTAGGGTTAGGGTTAGGGTTAGGGTTAGGGTTAGGGTTAGGGTTAGGGTTAGGGTTAGGGTTAGGGTTAGGGTTAGGGTTAGGGTTAGGGTTAGGGTTAGGGTTAGGGTTAGGGTTAGGGTTAGGGTTAGGGTTAGGGTTAGGGTTAGGGTTAGGGTTAGGGTTAGGGTTAGGGTTAGGGTTAGGGTTAGGGTTAGGGTTAGGGTTAGGGTTAGGGTTAGGGTTAGGGTTAGGGTTAGGGTTAGGGTTAGGGTTAGGGTTAGGGTTAGGGTTAGGGTTAGGGTTAGGGTTAGGGTTAGGGTTAGGGTTAGGGTTAGGGTTAGGGTTAGGGTTAGGGTTAGGGTTAGGGTTAGGGTTAGGGTTAGGGTTAGGGTTAGGGTTAGGGTTAGGGTTAGGGTTAGGGTTAGGGTTAGGGTTAGGGTTAGGGTTAGGGTTAGGGTTAGGGTTAGGGTTAGGGTTAGGGTTAGGGTTAGGGTTAGGGTTAGGGTTAGGGTTAGGGTTAGGGTTAGGGTTAGGGTTAGGGTTAGGGTTAGGGTTAGGGTTAGGGTTAGGGTTAGGGTTAGGGTTAGGGTTAGGGTTAGGGTTAGGGTTAGGGTTAGGGTTAGGGTTAGGGTTAGGGTTAGGGTTAGGGTTAGGGTTAGGGTTAGGGTTAGGGTTAGGGTTAGGGTTAGGGTTAGGGTTAGGGTTAGGGTTAGGGTTAGGGTTAGGGTTAGGGTTAGGGTTAGGGTTAGGGTTAGGGTTAGGGTTAGGGTTAGGGTTAGGGTTAGGGTTAGGGTTAGGGTTAGGGTTAGGGTTAGGGTTAGGGTTAGGGTTAGGGTTAGGGTTAGGGTTAGGGTTAGGGTTAGGGTTAGGGTTAGGGTTAGGGTTAGGGTTAGGGTTAGGGTTAGGGTTAGGGTTAGGGTTAGGGTTAGGGTTAGGGTTAGGGTTAGGGTTAGGGTTAGGGTTAGGGTTAGGGTTAGGGTTAGGGTTAGGGTTAGGGTTAGGGTTAGGGTTAGGGTTAGGGTTAGGGTTAGGGTTAGGGTTAGGGTTAGGGTTAGGGTTAGGGTTAGGGTTAGGGTTAGGGTTAGGGTTAGGGTTAGGGTTAGGGTTAGGGTTAGGGTTAGGGTTAGGGTTAGGGTTAGGGTTAGGGTTAGGGTTAGGGTTAGGGTTAGGGTTAGGGTTAGGGTTAGGGTTAGGGTTAGGGTTAGGGTTAGGGTTAGGGTTAGGGTTAGGGTTAGGGTTAGGGTTAGGGTTAGGGTTAGGGTTAGGGTTAGGGTTAGGGTTAGGGTTAGGGTTAGGGTTAGGGTTAGGGTTAGGGTTAGGGTTAGGGTTAGGGTTAGGGTTAGGGTTAGGGTTAGGGTTAGGGTTAGGGTTAGGGTTAGGGTTAGGGTTAGGGTTAGGGTTAGGGTTAGGGTTAGGGTTAGGGTTAGGGTTAGGGTTAGGGTTAGGGTTAGGGTTAGGGTTAGGGTTAGGGTTAGGGTTAGGGTTAGGGTTAGGGTTAGGGTTAGGGTTAGGGTTAGGGTTAGGGTTAGGGTTAGGGTTAGGGTTAGGGTTAGGGTTAGGGTTAGGGTTAGGGTTAGGGTTAGGGTTAGGGTTAGGGTTAGGGTTAGGGTTAGGGTTAGGGTTAGGGTTAGGGTTAGGGTTAGGGTTAGGGTTAGGGTTAGGGTTAGGGTTAGGGTTAGGGTTAGGGTTAGGGTTAGGGTTAGGGTTAGGGTTAGGGTTAGGGTTAGGGTTAGGGTTAGGGTTAGGGTTAGGGTTAGGGTTAGGGTTAGGGTTAGGGTTAGGGTTAGGGTTAGGGTTAGGGTTAGGGTTAGGGTTAGGGTTAGGGTTAGGGTTAGGGTTAGGGTTAGGGTTAGGGTTAGGGTTAGGGTTAGGGTTAGGGTTAGGGTTAGGGTTAGGGTTAGGGTTAGGGTTAGGGTTAGGGTTAGGGTTAGGGTTAGGGTTAGGGTTAGGGTTAGGGTTAGGGTTAGGGTTAGGGTTAGGGTTAGGGTTAGGGTTAGGGTTAGGGTTAGGGTTAGGGTTAGGGTTAGGGTTAGGGTTAGGGTTAGGGTTAGGGTTAGGGTTAGGGTTAGGGTTAGGGTTAGGGTTAGGGTTAGGGTTAGGGTTAGGGTTAGGGTTAGGGTTAGGGTTAGGGTTAGGGTTAGGGTTAGGGTTAGGGTTAGGGTTAGGGTTAGGGTTAGGGTTAGGGTTAGGGTTAGGGTTAGGGTTAGGGTTAGGGTTAGGGTTAGGGTTAGGGTTAGGGTTAGGGTTAGGGTTAGGGTTAGGGTTAGGGTTAGGGTTAGGGTTAGGGTTAGGGTTAGGGTTAGGGTTAGGGTTAGGGTTAGGGTTAGGGTTAGGGTTAGGGTTAGGGTTAGGGTTAGGGTTAGGGTTAGGGTTAGGGTTAGGGTTAGGGTTAGGGTTAGGGTTAGGGTTAGGGTTAGGGTTAGGGTTAGGGTTAGGGTTAGGGTTAGGGTTAGGGTTAGGGTTAGGGTTAGGGTTAGGGTTAGGGTTAGGGTTAGGGTTAGGGTTAGGGTTAGGGTTAGGGTTAGGGTTAGGGTTAGGGTTAGGGTTAGGGTTAGGGTTAGGGTTAGGGTTAGGGTTAGGGTTAGGGTTAGGGTTAGGGTTAGGGTTAGGGTTAGGGTTAGGGTTAGGGTTAGGGTTAGGGTTA
>NC_086381.1:82129037-82139037 GCF_036588685.1 Mytilus trossulus | reverse complement strand
TGGGAGAGAAAAGCCTAACCCCGAGTTAACCCCAACTCCTAAACTACAACAGATAAAGACTTGCGGTCTTCACTACAAGCTTAATTGTCCAAAAGTACTACCCCTAACGGGGCCGATTTTTTAACGGCAAGCCGATCGAAGCAAAGGATCATGTTGAAATATTAAAAAGATCGACTATGAAAAGTACCAAAAACCATAACCCGACCCCCCATCCCTCCAAAATTGTGATTTTTGAGAAGTTTGTGAAAAAACTTAATACGAAAATCCAATCGGTTACCCTCCTAGACAAACCCTTTCCGAGATGGAGTGAGGCCTTCAAAACAACAATTTTAACACATTTGGGGTTTGGGTTAGGGTTAGTGTTTGGGTTAGGGTCAGTGTTAAGGTTAGGGTTAAGGTTAGGGTTAGGGTTAGGGTTAGGGTCAAGATTGGGACATGGTAGTATACTTTGGCGAGGGTTAGTGAGGTGCCCTTTCTCTCTTCTGCGCATGTCTGCCCTTTTTTGTGACTGCGCATGCGTCAGAAATTTCAAAAAATATTTCTAAGTACAGAGTATGAGAAGTGCCTTTGACTTCAATCTTCAAACAGATGTAGAATGGATTTGAAAAGAGATATTTTTATAAAGTTAACTGTTCCTAAAAGATGGAAAAGCAATCTAAAGGATAGAAACGTATTGGTATCACTAAAATGTACGGCCGCACTTTCCGACCTCAGTGAAGAAACGTTTGTGGGAGAGAAAAGCCTAACCCCGAGTTAACCCCAACTCCTAAACTACAACAGATAAAGACTTGCGGTCTTCACTACAAGCTTAATTGTCCAAAAGTACTACCCCTAACGGGGCCGATTTTTTAACGGCAAGCCGATCGAAGCAAAGGATCATGTTGAAATATTAAAAAGATCGACTATGAAAAGTACCAAAAACCATAACCCGACCCCCCATCCCTCCAAAATTGTGATTTTTGAGAAGTTTGTGAAAAAACTTAATACGAAAATCCAATCGGTTACCCTCCTAGACAAACCCTTTCCGAGATGGAGTGAGGCCTTCAAAACAACAATTTTAACACATTTGGGGTTTGGGTTAGGGTTAGTGTTTGGGTTAGGGTCAGTGTTAAGGTTAGGGTTAAGGTTAGGGTTAGGGTTAGGGTTAGGGTCAAGATTGGGACATGGTAGTATACTTTGGCGAGGGTTAGTGAGGTGCCCTTTCTCTCTTCTGCGCATGTCTGCCCTTTTTTGTGACTGCGCATGCGTCAGAAATTTCAAAAAATATTTCTAAGTACAGAGTATGAGAAGTGCCTTTGACTTCAATCTTCAAACAGATGTAGAATGGATTTGAAAAGAGATATTTTTATAAAGTTAACTGTTCCTAAAAGATGGAAAAGCAATCTAAAGGATAGAAACGTATTGGTATCACTAAAATGTACGGCCGCACTTTCCGACCTCAGTGAAGAAACGTTTGTGGGAGAGAAAAGCCTAACCCCGAGTTAACCCCAACTCCTAAACTACAACAGATAAAGACTTGCGGTCTTCACTACAAGCTTAATTGTCCAAAAGTACTACCCCTAACGGGGCCGATTTTTTAACGGCAAGCCGATCGAAGCAAAGGATCATGTTGAAATATTAAAAAGATCGACTATGAAAAGTACCAAAAACCATAACCCGACCCCCCATCCCTCCAAAATTGTGATTTTTGAGAAGTTTGTGAAAAAACTTAATACGAAAATCCAATCGGTTACCCTCCTAGACAAACCCTTTCCGAGATGGAGTGAGGCCTTCAAAACAACAATTTTAACACATTTGGGGTTTGGGTTAGGGTTAGTGTTTGGGTTAGGGTCAGTGTTAAGGTTAGGGTTAAGGTTAGGGTTAGGGTTAGGGTTAGGGTCAAGATTGGGACATGGTAGTATACTTTGGCGAGGGTTAGTGAGGTGCCCTTTCTCTCTTCTGCGCATGTCTGCCCTTTTTTGTGACTGCGCATGCGTCAGAAATTTCAAAAAATATTTCTAAGTACAGAGTATGAGAAGTGCCTTTGACTTCAATCTTCAAACAGATGTAGAATGGATTTGAAAAGAGATATTTTTATAAAGTTAACTGTTCCTAAAAGATGGAAAAGCAATCTAAAGGATAGAAACGTATTGGTATCACTAAAATGTACGGCCGCACTTTCCGACCTCAGTGAAGAAACGTTTGTGGGAGAGAAAAGCCTAACCCCGAGTTAACCCCAACTCCTAAACTACAACAGATAAAGACTTGCGGTCTTCACTACAAGCTTAATTGTCCAAAAGTACTACCCCTAACGGGGCCGATTTTTTAACGGCAAGCCGATCGAAGCAAAGGATCATGTTGAAATATTAAAAAGATCGACTATGAAAAGTACCAAAAACCATAACCCGACCCCCCATCCCTCCAAAATTGTGATTTTTGAGAAGTTTGTGAAAAAACTTAATACGAAAATCCAATCGGTTACCCTCCTAGACAAACCCTTTCCGAGATGGAGTGAGGCCTTCAAAACAACAATTTTAACACATTTGGGGTTTGGGTTAGGGTTAGTGTTTGGGTTAGGGTCAGTGTTAAGGTTAGGGTTAAGGTTAGGGTTAGGGTTAGGGTTAGGGTCAAGATTGGGACATGGTAGTATACTTTGGCGAGGGTTAGTGAGGTGCCCTTTCTCTCTTCTGCGCATGTCTGCCCTTTTTTGTGACTGCGCATGCGTCAGAAATTTCAAAAAATATTTCTAAGTACAGAGTATGAGAAGTGCCTTTGACTTCAATCTTCAAACAGATGTAGAATGGATTTGAAAAGAGATATTTTTATAAAGTTAACTGTTCCTAAAAGATGGAAAAGCAATCTAAAGGATAGAAACGTATTGGTATCACTAAAATGTACGGCCGCACTTTCCGACCTCAGTGAAGAAACGTTTGTGGGAGAGAAAAGCCTAACCCCGAGTTAACCCCAACTCCTAAACTACAACAGATAAAGACTTGCGGTCTTCACTACAAGCTTAATTGTCCAAAAGTACTACCCCTAACGGGGCCGATTTTTTAACGGCAAGCCGATCGAAGCAAAGGATCATGTTGAAATATTAAAAAGATCGACTATGAAAAGTACCAAAAACCATAACCCGACCCCCCATCCCTCCAAAATTGTGATTTTTGAGAAGTTTGTGAAAAAACTTAATACGAAAATCCAATCGGTTACCCTCCTAGACAAACCCTTTCCGAGATGGAGTGAGGCCTTCAAAACAACAATTTTAACACATTTGGGGTTTGGGTTAGGGTTAGTGTTTGGGTTAGGGTCAGTGTTAAGGTTAGGGTTAAGGTTAGGGTTAGGGTTAGGGTTAGGGTCAAGATTGGGACATGGTAGTATACTTTGGCGAGGGTTAGTGAGGTGCCCTTTCTCTCTTCTGCGCATGTCTGCCCTTTTTTGTGACTGCGCATGCGTCAGAAATTTCAAAAAATATTTCTAAGTACAGAGTATGAGAAGTGCCTTTGACTTCAATCTTCAAACAGATGTAGAATGGATTTGAAAAGAGATATTTTTATAAAGTTAACTGTTCCTAAAAGATGGAAAAGCAATCTAAAGGATAGAAACGTATTGGTATCACTAAAATGTACGGCCGCACTTTCCGACCTCAGTGAAGAAACGTTTGTGGGAGAGAAAAGCCTAACCCCGAGTTAACCCCAACTCCTAAACTACAACAGATAAAGACTTGCGGTCTTCACTACAAGCTTAATTGTCCAAAAGTACTACCCCTAACGGGGCCGATTTTTTAACGGCAAGCCGATCGAAGCAAAGGATCATGTTGAAATATTAAAAAGATCGACTATGAAAAGTACCAAAAACCATAACCCGACCCCCCATCCCTCCAAAATTGTGATTTTTGAGAAGTTTGTGAAAAAACTTAATACGAAAATCCAATCGGTTACCCTCCTAGACAAACCCTTTCCGAGATGGAGTGAGGCCTTCAAAACAACAATTTTAACACATTTGGGGTTTGGGTTAGGGTTAGTGTTTGGGTTAGGGTCAGTGTTAAGGTTAGGGTTAAGGTTAGGGTTAGGGTTAGGGTTAGGGTCAAGATTGGGACATGGTAGTATACTTTGGCGAGGGTTAGTGAGGTGCCCTTTCTCTCTTCTGCGCATGTCTGCCCTTTTTTGTGACTGCGCATGCGTCAGAAATTTCAAAAAATATTTCTAAGTACAGAGTATGAGAAGTGCCTTTGACTTCAATCTTCAAACAGATGTAGAATGGATTTGAAAAGAGATATTTTTATAAAGTTAACTGTTCCTAAAAGATGGAAAAGCAATCTAAAGGATAGAAACGTATTGGTATCACTAAAATGTACGGCCGCACTTTCCGACCTCAGTGAAGAAACGTTTGTGGGAGAGAAAAGCCTAACCCCGAGTTAACCCCAACTCCTAAACTACAACAGATAAAGACTTGCGGTCTTCACTACAAGCTTAATTGTCCAAAAGTACTACCCCTAACGGGGCCGATTTTTTAACGGCAAGCCGATCGAAGCAAAGGATCATGTTGAAATATTAAAAAGATCGACTATGAAAAGTACCAAAAACCATAACCCGACCCCCCATCCCTCCAAAATTGTGATTTTTGAGAAGTTTGTGAAAAAACTTAATACGAAAATCCAATCGGTTACCCTCCTAGACAAACCCTTTCCGAGATGGAGTGAGGCCTTCAAAACAACAATTTTAACACATTTGGGGTTTGGGTTAGGGTTAGTGTTTGGGTTAGGGTCAGTGTTAAGGTTAGGGTTAAGGTTAGGGTTAGGGTTAGGGTTAGGGTCAAGATTGGGACATGGTAGTATACTTTGGCGAGGGTTAGTGAGGTGCCCTTTCTCTCTTCTGCGCATGTCTGCCCTTTTTTGTGACTGCGCATGCGTCAGAAATTTCAAAAAATATTTCTAAGTACAGAGTATGAGAAGTGCCTTTGACTTCAATCTTCAAACAGATGTAGAATGGATTTGAAAAGAGATATTTTTATAAAGTTAACTGTTCCTAAAAGATGGAAAAGCAATCTAAAGGATAGAAACGTATTGGTATCACTAAAATGTACGGCCGCACTTTCCGACCTCAGTGAAGAAACGTTTGTGGGAGAGAAAAGCCTAACCCCGAGTTAACCCCAACTCCTAAACTACAACAGATAAAGACTTGCGGTCTTCACTACAAGCTTAATTGTCCAAAAGTACTACCCCTAACGGGGCCGATTTTTTAACGGCAAGCCGATCGAAGCAAAGGATCATGTTGAAATATTAAAAAGATCGACTATGAAAAGTACCAAAAACCATAACCCGACCCCCCATCCCTCCAAAATTGTGATTTTTGAGAAGTTTGTGAAAAAACTTAATACGAAAATCCAATCGGTTACCCTCCTAGACAAACCCTTTCCGAGATGGAGTGAGGCCTTCAAAACAACAATTTTAACACATTTGGGGTTTGGGTTAGGGTTAGTGTTTGGGTTAGGGTCAGTGTTAAGGTTAGGGTTAAGGTTAGGGTTAGGGTTAGGGTTAGGGTCAAGATTGGGACATGGTAGTATACTTTGGCGAGGGTTAGTGAGGTGCCCTTTCTCTCTTCTGCGCATGTCTGCCCTTTTTTGTGACTGCGCATGCGTCAGAAATTTCAAAAAATATTTCTAAGTACAGAGTATGAGAAGTGCCTTTGACTTCAATCTTCAAACAGATGTAGAATGGATTTGAAAAGAGATATTTTTATAAAGTTAACTGTTCCTAAAAGATGGAAAAGCAATCTAAAGGATAGAAACGTATTGGTATCACTAAAATGTACGGCCGCACTTTCCGACCTCAGTGAAGAAACGTTTGTGGGAGAGAAAAGCCTAACCCCGAGTTAACCCCAACTCCTAAACTACAACAGATAAAGACTTGCGGTCTTCACTACAAGCTTAATTGTCCAAAAGTACTACCCCTAACGGGGCCGATTTTTTAACGGCAAGCCGATCGAAGCAAAGGATCATGTTGAAATATTAAAAAGATCGACTATGAAAAGTACCAAAAACCATAACCCGACCCCCCATCCCTCCAAAATTGTGATTTTTGAGAAGTTTGTGAAAAAACTTAATACGAAAATCCAATCGGTTACCCTCCTAGACAAACCCTTTCCGAGATGGAGTGAGGCCTTCAAAACAACAATTTTAACACATTTGGGGTTTGGGTTAGGGTTAGTGTTTGGGTTAGGGTCAGTGTTAAGGTTAGGGTTAAGGTTAGGGTTAGGGTTAGGGTTAGGGTCAAGATTGGGACATGGTAGTATACTTTGGCGAGGGTTAGTGAGGTGCCCTTTCTCTCTTCTGCGCATGTCTGCCCTTTTTTGTGACTGCGCATGCGTCAGAAATTTCAAAAAATATTTCTAAGTACAGAGTATGAGAAGTGCCTTTGACTTCAATCTTCAAACAGATGTAGAATGGATTTGAAAAGAGATATTTTTATAAAGTTAACTGTTCCTAAAAGATGGAAAAGCAATCTAAAGGATAGAAACGTATTGGTATCACTAAAATGTACGGCCGCACTTTCCGACCTCAGTGAAGAAACGTTTGTGGGAGAGAAAAGCCTAACCCCGAGTTAACCCCAACTCCTAAACTACAACAGATAAAGACTTGCGGTCTTCACTACAAGCTTAATTGTCCAAAAGTACTACCCCTAACGGGGCCGATTTTTTAACGGCAAGCCGATCGAAGCAAAGGATCATGTTGAAATATTAAAAAGATCGACTATGAAAAGTACCAAAAACCATAACCCGACCCCCCATCCCTCCAAAATTGTGATTTTTGAGAAGTTTGTGAAAAAACTTAATACGAAAATCCAATCGGTTACCCTCCTAGACAAACCCTTTCCGAGATGGAGTGAGGCCTTCAAAACAACAATTTTAACACATTTGGGGTTTGGGTTAGGGTTAGTGTTTGGGTTAGGGTCAGTGTTAAGGTTAGGGTTAAGGTTAGGGTTAGGGTTAGGGTTAGGGTCAAGATTGGGACATGGTAGTATACTTTGGCGAGGGTTAGTGAGGTGCCCTTTCTCTCTTCTGCGCATGTCTGCCCTTTTTTGTGACTGCGCATGCGTCAGAAATTTCAAAAAATATTTCTAAGTACAGAGTATGAGAAGTGCCTTTGACTTCAATCTTCAAACAGATGTAGAATGGATTTGAAAAGAGATATTTTTATAAAGTTAACTGTTCCTAAAAGATGGAAAAGCAATCTAAAGGATAGAAACGTATTGGTATCACTAAAATGTACGGCCGCACTTTCCGACCTCAGTGAAGAAACGTTTGTGGGAGAGAAAAGCCTAACCCCGAGTTAACCCCAACTCCTAAACTACAACAGATAAAGACTTGCGGTCTTCACTACAAGCTTAATTGTCCAAAAGTACTACCCCTAACGGGGCCGATTTTTTAACGGCAAGCCGATCGAAGCAAAGGATCATGTTGAAATATTAAAAAGATCGACTATGAAAAGTACCAAAAACCATAACCCGACCCCCCATCCCTCCAAAATTGTGATTTTTGAGAAGTTTGTGAAAAAACTTAATACGAAAATCCAATCGGTTACCCTCCTAGGACAAACCCTTTCCGAGATGGAGTGAGGCCTTCAAAACAACAATTTTAACACATTTGGGGTTTGGGTTAGGGTTAGTGTTTGGGTTAGGGTCAGTGTTAAGGTTAGGGTTAAGGTTAGGGTTAGGGTTAGGGTTAGGGTCAAGATTGGGACATGGTAGTATACTTTGGCGAGGGTTAGTGAGGTGCCCTTTCTCTCTTCTGCGCATGTCTGCCCTTTTTTGTGACTGCGCATGCGTCAGAAATTTCAAAAAATATTTCTAAGTACAGGAGTATGAGAAGTGCCTTTGACTTCAATCTTCAAACAGATGTAGAATGGATTTGAAAAGAGATATTTTTATAAAGTTAACTGTTCCTAAAAGATGGAAAAGCAATCTAAAGGATAGAAACGTATTGGTATCACTAAAAATGTACGGCCCGCACTCTTCCGACCTCAGTGAGAAAACGTTTGTGGGAGAGAAAAGCCTAACCCCGAGTTAACCCCAACTCCTAAACTACAACAGATAAAGACTTGCGGTCTTCACTACAAGCTTAATTGTCCAAAAGTACTACCCCTAACGGGGCCGATTTTTAACGGCAAGCCGATCGAAGCAAAGGATCATGTTGAAATATTAAAAAGATCGACTATGAAAAGTACCAAAAACCATAACCCGACCCCCCATCCCTCCAAAATTGTGATTTTTGAGAAGTTTGTGAAAAAACTTAATACGAAAATCCAATCGGTTACCCTCCTAGACAAACCCTTTCCGAGATGGAGTGAGGCCTTCAAAACAACAATTTTAACACATTTGGGGTTTGGGTTAGGGTTAGTGTTTGGGTTAGGGTCAGTGTTAAGGTTAGGGTTAAGGTTAGGGTTAGGGTTAGGGTTAGGGTCAAGATTGGGACATGGTAGGTATACTTTGGCGAGGGTTAGTGAGGTGCCCTTTCTCTCTTCTGCGCATGTCTGCCCTTTTTTGTGACTGCGCATGCGTCAGAAATTTCAAAAAATATTTCTAAGTACAGAGTATGAGAAGTGCCTTTGACTTCAATCTTCAAACAGATGTAGAATGGATTTGAAAAGAGATATTTTTATAAAGTTAACTGTTCCTAAAAGATGGAAAAGCAATCTAAAGGATAGAAACGTATTGGTATCACTAAAATGTACGCCGCACTTTCCGACCTCAGTGAAGAAACGTTTGTGGGAGAGAAAAGCCTAACCCCGAGTTAACCCCAACTCCTAAACTACAACAGATAAAGACTTGCGGTCTTCACTACAAGCTTAATTGTCCAAAATACTACCCCTAACGGGGCCGATTTTTTAACGGCAAGCCGATCGAAGCAAAGGATCATGTTGAAATATTAAAAAGATCGACTATGAAAAGTACCAAAAACCATAACCCGACCCCCCATCCCTCCAAAATTGTGATTTTTGAGAAGTTTGTGAAAAAACTTAATACGAAAATCCAATCGGTTACCCTCCTAGACAAACCCTTTCCGAGATGGAGTGAGGCCTTCAAAACAACAATTTTAACACATTTGGGTTTGGTTAGGGTTAGTGTTTGGGTTAGGGTCAGTGTTAAGGTTAGGGTTAAGGTTAGGGTTAGGGTTAGGGTTAGGGTCAAGATTGGGACATTGGTAGTATACTTTGGCGAGGGTTAGTGAGGTGCCCTTTCTCTCTTCTGCGCATGTCTGCCCTTTTTTGTGACTGCGCATGCGTCAGAAATTTCAAAAAAATATTTCTAAGTACAGAGTATGAGAAGTGCCTTTGACTTCAATCTTCAAACAGATGTAGAATGGATTTGAAAAGAGATATTTTATAAGTTAACTGTTCCTAAAAGATGGAAAAGCAATCTAAAGGATAGAAACGTATTGGTATCACTAAAATGTACGGCCGCACTTTCCGACCTCAGTGAAGAAACGTTTGTGGGAGAGAAAAGCCTAACCCCGAGTTAACCCCAACTCCTAAACTACAACAGATAAAGACTTGCGGTCTTCACTACAAGCTTAATTGTCCAAAAGTACTACCCCTAACGGGGCCGATTTTTTAACGGCAAGCCGATCGAAGCAAAGGATCATGTTGAAAATATTAAAAGATTCGACTATGAAAAGTACCAAAAAACCATAACCCGACCCCCCATCCCTCCAAAATTGTGATTTTTGAGAAGTTTGTGAAAAAACTTAATACGAAAATCCAATCGGTTACCCTCCTAGGACAAACCCTTTCCGAGATGGAGTGAGGCCTTCAAAACAAACAATTTTAACACATTTGGGGTTTGGCTTAGGGTTAGTGTTTGGGTTAGGGTCAGTGTTAAGGTTAGGGTTAAGGTTAGGGTTAGGGTTAGGGTTAGGGTCAAGATTGGGACATGGTAGTATACTTTGGCGAGGGTTAGTGAGGTGCCCTTTCTCTTCTTCTGCGCATGTCTGCCCTTTTTTGTGACTGCGCACTGCGTCAGAAATTT
>NC_086381.1:82078150-82128937 GCF_036588685.1 Mytilus trossulus | reverse complement strand
GGCTTTTCTCTCCCACAAACGTTTTCTTCACTGAGGTCGGAAAGTGCGGCCGTACATTTTAGTGATACAAATACGTTTCCATCCTTTAGATTGCTTTTCCATCTTTTAGGAACAGTTAACTTTATAAAAATATCTCTTTTCAAATCCATTCTACATCTGTTTGAAGATTGAAGTCAAAGGTACTTTTCATACTCTGTACTTAGAAATATTTTTTGAAAATTTTTTGACGCCATGCGCAGTCACAAAAAAGGGCAGACATGCGCAGAAGTGAGAAAGGGCACCTCACTAACCCTCGTCAAAGTATACTACCATGTCCCAATCTTGACCCTAACCCTAACCCTAACCCTAACCTTAACCCTAACCTTAACACTGACCCTAACCCAAACACTAACCCTAACCCAAACCCCAAATGTGTTAAAATTGTTGTTTTGAAGGCCTCACTCCATCTCGGAAAGGGTATGTCTAGGAGGGTAACCGATTGGATTTTCGTATTAAGTTTTTTCACAAACTTCTCAAAAAATCACAATTTTGGAGGGATGGGGGGTCGGGTTATGGTTTTTGGTACTTTTCATAGTCGATCTTTTTAATATTTCAACATGATCCTTTGCTCCGATCGGCTTGCCGTTAAAAAATCGGCCCCGTTAGGGGTAGTACTTTTGGGACAATTAAGCTTGTAGTGAAGACCGCAAGTCTTTATCTGTTGTAGTTTAGGAGTTGGGGTTAACTCGGGGTTAGGCTTTTCTCTCCCACAAACGTTTCTTCACTGAGGTCGGAAAGTGCGGCCGTACATTTTAGTGATACAAATACGTTTCCATCCTTTAGATTGCTTTTCCATCTTTTAGGAACAGTTAACTTTATAAAAATATCTCTTTTCAAATCCATTCTACATCTGTTTGAAGATTGAAGTCAAAGGTACTTTTCATACTCTGTACTTAGAAATATTTTTTGAAATTTTTGACGCATGCGCAGTCACAAAAAAGGGCAGACATGCGCAGAAGTGAGAAAGGGCACCTCACTAACCCTCGTCAAAGTATACTACCATGTCCCAATCTTGACCCTAACCCTAACCCTAACCCTAACCTTAACCCTAACCTTAACACTGACCCTAACCCAAACACTAACCCTAACCCAAACCCCAAATGTGTTAAAATTGTTGTTTTGAAGGCCTCACTCCATCTCGGAAAGGGTATGTCTAGGAGGGTAACCGATTGGATTTTCGTATTAAGTTTTTTCACAAACTTCTCAAAAATCACAATTTTGGAGGGATGGGGGGTCGGGTTATGGTTTTTGGTACTTTTCATAGTCGATCTTTTTAATATTTCAACATGATCCTTTGCTCCGATCGGCTTGCCGTTAAAAAATCGGCCCCGTTAGGGGTAGTACTTTTGGACAATTAAGCTTGTAGTGAAGACCGCAAGTCTTTATCTGTTGTAGTTTAGGAGTTGGGCGTTAACTCGGGGTTAGGCTTTTCTCTCCCACAAACGTTTCTTCACTGAGGTCGGAAAGTGCGGCCGTACATTTTAGTGATACAAATACGTTTCCATCCTTTAGATTGCTTTTCCATCTTTTAGGAACAGTTAACTTTATAAAAATATCTCTTTTCAAATCCATTCTACATCTGTTTGAAGATTGAAGTCAAAGGTACTTTTCATACTCTGTACTTAGAAATATTTTTTGAAATTTTTGACGCATGCGCAGTCACAAAAAAGGGCAGACATGCGCAGAAGTGAGAAAGGGCACCTCACTAACCCTCGTCAAAGTATACTACCATGTCCCAATCTTGACCCTAACCCTAACCCTAACCCTAACCTTAACCCTAACCTTAACACTGACCCTAACCCAAACACTAACCCTAACCCAAACCCCAAATGTGTTAAAATTGTTGTTTTGAAGGCCTCACTCCATCTCGGAAAGGGTATGTCTAGGAGGGTAACCGATTGGATTTTCGTATTAAGTTTTTTCACAAACTTCTCAAAAATCACAATTTTGGAGGGATGGGGGGTCGGGTTATGGTTTTTGGTACTTTTCATAGTCGATCTTTTTAATATTTCAACATGATCCTTTGCTCCGATCGGCTTGCCGTTAAAAAATCGGCCCCGTTAGGGGTAGTACTTTTGGACAATTAAGCTTGTAGTGAAGACCGCAAGTCTTTATCTGTTGTAGTTTAGGAGTTGGGGTTAACTCGGGGTTAGGCTTTTCTCTCCCACAAACGTTTCTTCACTGAGGTCGGAAAGTGCGGCCGTACATTTTAGTGATACAAATACGTTTCCATCCTTTAGATTGCTTTTCCATCTTTTAGGAACAGTTAACTTTATAAAAATATCTCTTTTCAAATCCATTCTACATCTGTTTGAAGATTGAAGTCAAAGGTACTTTTCATACTCTGTACTTAGAAATATTTTTTGAAATTTTTGACGCATGCGCAGTCACAAAAAAGGGCAGACATGCGCAGAAGTGAGAAAGGGCACCTCACTAACCCTCGTCAAAGTATACTACCATGTCCCAATCTTGACCCTAACCCTAACCCTAACCCTAACCTTAACCCTAACCTTAACACTGACCCTAACCCAAACACTAACCCTAACCCAAACCCCAAATGTGTTAAAATTGTTGTTTTGAAGGCCTCACTCCATCTCGGAAAGGGTATGTCTAGGAGGGTAACCGATTGGATTTTCGTATTAAGTTTTTTCACAAACTTCTCAAAAATCACAATTTTGGAGGGATGGGGGGTCGGGTTATGGTTTTTGGTACTTTTCATAGTCGATCTTTTTAATATTTCAACATGATCCTTTGCTCCGATCGGCTTGCCGTTAAAAAATCGGCCCCGTTAGGGGTAGTACTTTTGGACAATTAAGCTTGTAGTGAAGACCGCAAGTCTTTATCTGTTGTAGTTTAGGAGTTGGGGTTAACTCGGGGTTAGGCTTTTCTCTCCCACAAACGTTTCTTCACTGAGGTCGGAAAGTGCGGCCGTACATTTTAGTGATACAAATACGTTTCCATCCTTTAGATTGCTTTTCCATCTTTTAGGAACAGTTAACTTTATAAAAATATCTCTTTTCAAATCCATTCTACATCTGTTTGAAGATTGAAGTCAAAGGTACTTTTCATACTCTGTACTTAGAAATATTTTTTGAAATTTTTGACGCATGCGCAGTCACAAAAAAGGGCAGACATGCGCAGAAGTGAGAAAGGGCACCTCACTAACCCTCGTCAAAGTATACTACCATGTCCCAATCTTGACCCTAACCCTAACCCTAACCCTAACCTTAACCCTAACCTTAACACTGACCCTAACCCAAACACTAACCCTAACCCAAACCCCAAATGTGTTAAAATTGTTGTTTTGAAGGCCTCACTCCATCTCGGAAAGGGTATGTCTAGGAGGGTAACCGATTGGATTTTCGTATTAAGTTTTTTCACAAACTTCTCAAAAATCACAATTTTGGAGGGATGGGGGGTCGGGTTATGGTTTTTGGTACTTTTCATAGTCGATCTTTTTAATATTTCAACATGATCCTTTGCTCCGATCGGCTTGCCGTTAAAAAATCGGCCCCGTTAGGGGTAGTACTTTTGGACAATTAAGCTTGTAGTGAAGACCGCAAGTCTTTATCTGTTGTAGTTTAGGAGTTGGGGTTAACTCGGGGTTAGGCTTTTCTCTCCCACAAACGTTTCTTCACTGAGGTCGGAAAGTGCGGCCGTACATTTTAGTGATACAAATACGTTTCCATCCTTTAGATTGCTTTTCCATCTTTTAGGAACAGTTAACTTTATAAAAATATCTCTTTTCAAATCCATTCTACATCTGTTTGAAGATTGAAGTCAAAGGTACTTTTCATACTCTGTACTTAGAAATATTTTTTGAAATTTTTGACGCATGCGCAGTCACAAAAAAGGGCAGACATGCGCAGAAGTGAGAAAGGGCACCTCACTAACCCTCGTCAAAGTATACTACCATGTCCCAATCTTGACCCTAACCCTAACCCTAACCCTAACCTTAACCCTAACCTTAACACTGACCCTAACCCAAACACTAACCCTAACCCAAACCCCAAATGTGTTAAAATTGTTGTTTTGAAGGCCTCACTCCATCTCGGAAAGGGTATGTCTAGGAGGGTAACCGATTGGATTTTCGTATTAAGTTTTTTCACAAACTTCTCAAAAATCACAATTTTGGAGGGATGGGGGGTCGGGTTATGGTTTTTGGTACTTTTCATAGTCGATCTTTTTAATATTTCAACATGATCCTTTGCTCCGATCGGCTTGCCGTTAAAAAATCGGCCCCGTTAGGGGTAGTACTTTTGGACAATTAAGCTTGTAGTGAAGACCGCAAGTCTTTATCTGTTGTAGTTTAGGAGTTGGGGTTAACTCGGGGTTAGGCTTTTCTCTCCCACAAACGTTTCTTCACTGAGGTCGGAAAGTGCGGCCGTACATTTTAGTGATACAAATACGTTTCCATCCTTTAGATTGCTTTTCCATCTTTTAGGAACAGTTAACTTTATAAAAATATCTCTTTTCAAATCCATTCTACATCTGTTTGAAGATTGAAGTCAAAGGTACTTTTCATACTCTGTACTTAGAAATATTTTTTGAAATTTTTGACGCATGCGCAGTCACAAAAAAGGGCAGACATGCGCAGAAGTGAGAAAGGGCACCTCACTAACCCTCGTCAAAGTATACTACCATGTCCCAATCTTGACCCTAACCCTAACCCTAACCCTAACCTTAACCCTAACCTTAACACTGACCCTAACCCAAACACTAACCCTAACCCAAACCCCAAATGTGTTAAAATTGTTGTTTTGAAGGCCTCACTCCATCTCGGAAAGGGTATGTCTAGGAGGGTAACCGATTGGATTTTCGTATTAAGTTTTTTCACAAACTTCTCAAAAATCACAATTTTGGAGGGATGGGGGGTCGGGTTATGGTTTTTGGTACTTTTCATAGTCGATCTTTTTAATATTTCAACATGATCCTTTGCTCCGATCGGCTTGCCGTTAAAAAATCGGCCCCGTTAGGGGTAGTACTTTTGGACAATTAAGCTTGTAGTGAAGACCGCAAGTCTTTATCTGTTGTAGTTTAGGAGTTGGGGTTAACTCGGGGTTAGGCTTTTCTCTCCCACAAACGTTTCTTCACTGAGGTCGGAAAGTGCGGCCGTACATTTTAGTGATACAAATACGTTTCCATCCTTTAGATTGCTTTTCCATCTTTTAGGAACAGTTAACTTTATAAAAATATCTCTTTTCAAATCCATTCTACATCTGTTTGAAGATTGAAGTCAAAGGTACTTTTCATACTCTGTACTTAGAAATATTTTTTGAAATTTTTGACGCATGCGCAGTCACAAAAAAGGGCAGACATGCGCAGAAGTGAGAAAGGGCACCTCACTAACCCTCGTCAAAGTATACTACCATGTCCCAATCTTGACCCTAACCCTAACCCTAACCCTAACCTTAACCCTAACCTTAACACTGACCCTAACCCAAACACTAACCCTAACCCAAACCCCAAATGTGTTAAAATTGTTGTTTTGAAGGCCTCACTCCATCTCGGAAAGGGTATGTCTAGGAGGGTAACCGATTGGATTTTCGTATTAAGTTTTTTCACAAACTTCTCAAAAATCACAATTTTGGAGGGATGGGGGGTCGGGTTATGGTTTTTGGTACTTTTCATAGTCGATCTTTTTAATATTTCAACATGATCCTTTGCTCCGATCGGCTTGCCGTTAAAAAATCGGCCCCGTTAGGGGTAGTACTTTTGGACAATTAAGCTTGTAGTGAAGACCGCAAGTCTTTATCTGTTGTAGTTTAGGAGTTGGGGTTAACTCGGGGTTAGGCTTTTCTCTCCCACAAACGTTTCTTCACTGAGGTCGGAAAGTGCGGCCGTACATTTTAGTGATACAAATACGTTTCCATCCTTTAGATTGCTTTTCCATCTTTTAGGAACAGTTAACTTTATAAAAATATCTCTTTTCAAATCCATTCTACATCTGTTTGAAGATTGAAGTCAAAGGTACTTTTCATACTCTGTACTTAGAAATATTTTTTGAAATTTTTGACGCATGCGCAGTCACAAAAAAGGGCAGACATGCGCAGAAGTGAGAAAGGGCACCTCACTAACCCTCGTCAAAGTATACTACCATGTCCCAATCTTGACCCTAACCCTAACCCTAACCCTAACCTTAACCCTAACCTTAACACTGACCCTAACCCAAACACTAACCCTAACCCAAACCCCAAATGTGTTAAAATTGTTGTTTTGAAGGCCTCACTCCATCTCGGAAAGGGTATGTCTAGGAGGGTAACCGATTGGATTTTCGTATTAAGTTTTTTCACAAACTTCTCAAAAATCACAATTTTGGAGGGATGGGGGGTCGGGTTATGGTTTTTGGTACTTTTCATAGTCGATCTTTTTAATATTTCAACATGATCCTTTGCTCCGATCGGCTTGCCGTTAAAAAATCGGCCCCGTTAGGGGTAGTACTTTTGGACAATTAAGCTTGTAGTGAAGACCGCAAGTCTTTATCTGTTGTAGTTTAGGAGTTGGGGTTAACTCGGGGTTAGGCTTTTCTCTCCCACAAACGTTTCTTCACTGAGGTCGGAAAGTGCGGCCGTACATTTTAGTGATACAAATACGTTTCCATCCTTTAGATTGCTTTTCCATCTTTTAGGAACAGTTAACTTTATAAAAATATCTCTTTTCAAATCCATTCTACATCTGTTTGAAGATTGAAGTCAAAGGTACTTTTCATACTCTGTACTTAGAAATATTTTTTGAAATTTTTGACGCATGCGCAGTCACAAAAAAGGGCAGACATGCGCAGAAGTGAGAAAGGGCACCTCACTAACCCTCGTCAAAGTATACTACCATGTCCCAATCTTGACCCTAACCCTAACCCTAACCCTAACCTTAACCCTAACCTTAACACTGACCCTAACCCAAACACTAACCCTAACCCAAACCCCAAATGTGTTAAAATTGTTGTTTTGAAGGCCTCACTCCATCTCGGAAAGGGTATGTCTAGGAGGGTAACCGATTGGATTTTCGTATTAAGTTTTTTCACAAACTTCTCAAAAATCACAATTTTGGAGGGATGGGGGGTCGGGTTATGGTTTTTGGTACTTTTCATAGTCGATCTTTTTAATATTTCAACATGATCCTTTGCTCCGATCGGCTTGCCGTTAAAAAATCGGCCCCGTTAGGGGTAGTACTTTTGGACAATTAAGCTTGTAGTGAAGACCGCAAGTCTTTATCTGTTGTAGTTTAGGAGTTGGGGTTAACTCGGGGTTAGGCTTTTCTCTCCCACAAACGTTTCTTCACTGAGGTCGGAAAGTGCGGCCGTACATTTTAGTGATACAAATACGTTTCCATCCTTTAGATTGCTTTTCCATCTTTTAGGAACAGTTAACTTTATAAAAATATCTCTTTTCAAATCCATTCTACATCTGTTTGAAGATTGAAGTCAAAGGTACTTTTCATACTCTGTACTTAGAAATATTTTTTGAAATTTTTGACGCATGCGCAGTCACAAAAAAGGGCAGACATGCGCAGAAGTGAGAAAGGGCACCTCACTAACCCTCGTCAAAGTATACTACCATGTCCCAATCTTGACCCTAACCCTAACCCTAACCCTAACCTTAACCCTAACCTTAACACTGACCCTAACCCAAACACTAACCCTAACCCAAACCCCAAATGTGTTAAAATTGTTGTTTTGAAGGCCTCACTCCATCTCGGAAAGGGTATGTCTAGGAGGGTAACCGATTGGATTTTCGTATTAAGTTTTTTCACAAACTTCTCAAAAATCACAATTTTGGAGGGATGGGGGGTCGGGTTATGGTTTTTGGTACTTTTCATAGTCGATCTTTTTAATATTTCAACATGATCCTTTGCTCCGATCGGCTTGCCGTTAAAAAATCGGCCCCGTTAGGGGTAGTACTTTTGGACAATTAAGCTTGTAGTGAAGACCGCAAGTCTTTATCTGTTGTAGTTTAGGAGTTGGGGTTAACTCGGGGTTAGGCTTTTCTCTCCCACAAACGTTTCTTCACTGAGGTCGGAAAGTGCGGCCGTACATTTTAGTGATACAAATACGTTTCCATCCTTTAGATTGCTTTTCCATCTTTTAGGAACAGTTAACTTTATAAAAATATCTCTTTTCAAATCCATTCTACATCTGTTTGAAGATTGAAGTCAAAGGTACTTTTCATACTCTGTACTTAGAAATATTTTTTGAAATTTTTGACGCATGCGCAGTCACAAAAAAGGGCAGACATGCGCAGAAGTGAGAAAGGGCACCTCACTAACCCTCGTCAAAGTATACTACCATGTCCCAATCTTGACCCTAACCCTAACCCTAACCCTAACCTTAACCCTAACCTTAACACTGACCCTAACCCAAACACTAACCCTAACCCAAACCCCAAATGTGTTAAAATTGTTGTTTTGAAGGCCTCACTCCATCTCGGAAAGGGTATGTCTAGGAGGGTAACCGATTGGATTTTCGTATTAAGTTTTTTCACAAACTTCTCAAAAATCACAATTTTGGAGGGATGGGGGGTCGGGTTATGGTTTTTGGTACTTTTCATAGTCGATCTTTTTAATATTTCAACATGATCCTTTGCTCCGATCGGCTTGCCGTTAAAAAATCGGCCCCGTTAGGGGTAGTACTTTTGGACAATTAAGCTTGTAGTGAAGACCGCAAGTCTTTATCTGTTGTAGTTTAGGAGTTGGGGTTAACTCGGGGTTAGGCTTTTCTCTCCCACAAACGTTTCTTCACTGAGGTCGGAAAGTGCGGCCGTACATTTTAGTGATACAAATACGTTTCCATCCTTTAGATTGCTTTTCCATCTTTTAGGAACAGTTAACTTTATAAAAATATCTCTTTTCAAATCCATTCTACATCTGTTTGAAGATTGAAGTCAAAGGTACTTTTCATACTCTGTACTTAGAAATATTTTTTGAAATTTTTGACGCATGCGCAGTCACAAAAAAGGGCAGACATGCGCAGAAGTGAGAAAGGGCACCTCACTAACCCTCGTCAAAGTATACTACCATGTCCCAATCTTGACCCTAACCCTAACCCTAACCCTAACCTTAACCCTAACCTTAACACTGACCCTAACCCAAACACTAACCCTAACCCAAACCCCAAATGTGTTAAAATTGTTGTTTTGAAGGCCTCACTCCATCTCGGAAAGGGTATGTCTAGGAGGGTAACCGATTGGATTTTCGTATTAAGTTTTTTCACAAACTTCTCAAAAATCACAATTTTGGAGGGATGGGGGGTCGGGTTATGGTTTTTGGTACTTTTCATAGTCGATCTTTTTAATATTTCAACATGATCCTTTGCTCCGATCGGCTTGCCGTTAAAAAATCGGCCCCGTTAGGGGTAGTACTTTTGGACAATTAAGCTTGTAGTGAAGACCGCAAGTCTTTATCTGTTGTAGTTTAGGAGTTGGGGTTAACTCGGGGTTAGGCTTTTCTCTCCCACAAACGTTTCTTCACTGAGGTCGGAAAGTGCGGCCGTACATTTTAGTGATACAAATACGTTTCCATCCTTTAGATTGCTTTTCCATCTTTTAGGAACAGTTAACTTTATAAAAATATCTCTTTTCAAATCCATTCTACATCTGTTTGAAGATTGAAGTCAAAGGTACTTTTCATACTCTGTACTTAGAAATATTTTTTGAAATTTTTGACGCATGCGCAGTCACAAAAAAGGGCAGACATGCGCAGAAGTGAGAAAGGGCACCTCACTAACCCTCGTCAAAGTATACTACCATGTCCCAATCTTGACCCTAACCCTAACCCTAACCCTAACCTTAACCCTAACCTTAACACTGACCCTAACCCAAACACTAACCCTAACCCAAACCCCAAATGTGTTAAAATTGTTGTTTTGAAGGCCTCACTCCATCTCGGAAAGGGTATGTCTAGGAGGGTAACCGATTGGATTTTCGTATTAAGTTTTTTCACAAACTTCTCAAAAATCACAATTTTGGAGGGATGGGGGGTCGGGTTATGGTTTTTGGTACTTTTCATAGTCGATCTTTTTAATATTTCAACATGATCCTTTGCTCCGATCGGCTTGCCGTTAAAAAATCGGCCCCGTTAGGGGTAGTACTTTTGGACAATTAAGCTTGTAGTGAAGACCGCAAGTCTTTATCTGTTGTAGTTTAGGAGTTGGGGTTAACTCGGGGTTAGGCTTTTCTCTCCCACAAACGTTTCTTCACTGAGGTCGGAAAGTGCGGCCGTACATTTTAGTGATACAAATACGTTTCCATCCTTTAGATTGCTTTTCCATCTTTTAGGAACAGTTAACTTTATAAAAATATCTCTTTTCAAATCCATTCTACATCTGTTTGAAGATTGAAGTCAAAGGTACTTTTCATACTCTGTACTTAGAAATATTTTTTGAAATTTTTGACGCATGCGCAGTCACAAAAAAGGGCAGACATGCGCAGAAGTGAGAAAGGGCACCTCACTAACCCTCGTCAAAGTATACTACCATGTCCCAATCTTGACCCTAACCCTAACCCTAACCCTAACCTTAACCCTAACCTTAACACTGACCCTAACCCAAACACTAACCCTAACCCAAACCCCAAATGTGTTAAAATTGTTGTTTTGAAGGCCTCACTCCATCTCGGAAAGGGTATGTCTAGGAGGGTAACCGATTGGATTTTCGTATTAAGTTTTTTCACAAACTTCTCAAAAATCACAATTTTGGAGGGATGGGGGGTCGGGTTATGGTTTTTGGTACTTTTCATAGTCGATCTTTTTAATATTTCAACATGATCCTTTGCTCCGATCGGCTTGCCGTTAAAAAATCGGCCCCGTTAGGGGTAGTACTTTTGGACAATTAAGCTTGTAGTGAAGACCGCAAGTCTTTATCTGTTGTAGTTTAGGAGTTGGGGTTAACTCGGGGTTAGGCTTTTCTCTCCCACAAACGTTTCTTCACTGAGGTCGGAAAGTGCGGCCGTACATTTTAGTGATACAAATACGTTTCCATCCTTTAGATTGCTTTTCCATCTTTTAGGAACAGTTAACTTTATAAAAATATCTCTTTTCAAATCCATTCTACATCTGTTTGAAGATTGAAGTCAAAGGTACTTTTCATACTCTGTACTTAGAAATATTTTTTGAAATTTTTGACGCATGCGCAGTCACAAAAAAGGGCAGACATGCGCAGAAGTGAGAAAGGGCACCTCACTAACCCTCGTCAAAGTATACTACCATGTCCCAATCTTGACCCTAACCCTAACCCTAACCCTAACCTTAACCCTAACCTTAACACTGACCCTAACCCAAACACTAACCCTAACCCAAACCCCAAATGTGTTAAAATTGTTGTTTTGAAGGCCTCACTCCATCTCGGAAAGGGTATGTCTAGGAGGGTAACCGATTGGATTTTCGTATTAAGTTTTTTCACAAACTTCTCAAAAATCACAATTTTGGAGGGATGGGGGGTCGGGTTATGGTTTTTGGTACTTTTCATAGTCGATCTTTTTAATATTTCAACATGATCCTTTGCTCCGATCGGCTTGCCGTTAAAAAATCGGCCCCGTTAGGGGTAGTACTTTTGGACAATTAAGCTTGTAGTGAAGACCGCAAGTCTTTATCTGTTGTAGTTTAGGAGTTGGGGTTAACTCGGGGTTAGGCTTTTCTCTCCCACAAACGTTTCTTCACTGAGGTCGGAAAGTGCGGCCGTACATTTTAGTGATACAAATACGTTTCCATCCTTTAGATTGCTTTTCCATCTTTTAGGAACAGTTAACTTTATAAAAATATCTCTTTTCAAATCCATTCTACATCTGTTTGAAGATTGAAGTCAAAGGTACTTTTCATACTCTGTACTTAGAAATATTTTTTGAAATTTTTGACGCATGCGCAGTCACAAAAAAGGGCAGACATGCGCAGAAGTGAGAAAGGGCACCTCACTAACCCTCGTCAAAGTATACTACCATGTCCCAATCTTGACCCTAACCCTAACCCTAACCCTAACCTTAACCCTAACCTTAACACTGACCCTAACCCAAACACTAACCCTAACCCAAACCCCAAATGTGTTAAAATTGTTGTTTTGAAGGCCTCACTCCATCTCGGAAAGGGTATGTCTAGGAGGGTAACCGATTGGATTTTCGTATTAAGTTTTTTCACAAACTTCTCAAAAATCACAATTTTGGAGGGATGGGGGGTCGGGTTATGGTTTTTGGTACTTT
Organism: Mytilus trossulus; assembly: GCF_036588685.1. Lineage (NCBI taxonomy): Eukaryota > Metazoa > Mollusca > Bivalvia > Mytilida > Mytilidae > Mytilus > Mytilus trossulus. The sequence continues at coordinate 82,116,719 of NC_086381.1, read as the reverse complement.
TCATAGTCGATCTTTTTAATATTTCAACATGATCCTTTGCTCCGATCGGCTTGCCGTTAAAAAATCGGCCCCGTTAGGGGTAGTACTTTTGGACAATTAAGCTTGTAGTGAAGACCGCAAGTCTTTATCTGTTGTAGTTTAGGAGTTGGGGTTAACTCGGGGTTAGGCTTTTCTCTCCCACAAACGTTTCTTCACTGAGGTCGGAAAGTGCGGCCGTACATTTTAGTGATACAAATACGTTTCCATCCTTTAGATTGCTTTTCCATCTTTTAGGAACAGTTAACTTTATAAAAATATCTCTTTTCAAATCCATTCTACATCTGTTTGAAGATTGAAGTCAAAGGTACTTTTCATACTCTGTACTTAGAAATATTTTTTGAAATTTTTGACGCATGCGCAGTCACAAAAAAGGGCAGACATGCGCAGAAGTGAGAAAGGGTACCTCACTAACCCTCGTCAAAGTATACTACCATGTCCCAATCTTGACCCTAACCCTAACCCTAACCCTAACCTTAACCCTAACCTTAACACTGACCCTAACCCAAACACTAACCCTAACCCAAACCCCAAATGTGTTAAAATTGTTGTTTTGAAGGCCTCACTCCATCTCGGAAAGGGTATGTCTAGGAGGGTAACCGATTGGATTTTCGTATTAAGTTTTTTCACAAACTTCTCAAAAATCACAATTTTGGAGGGATGGGGGGTCGGGTTATGGTTTTTGGTACTTTTCATAGTCGATCTTTTTAATATTTCAACATGATCCTTTGCTCCGATCGGCTTGCCGTTAAAAAATCGGCCCAGTTAGGGGTAGTACTTTTGGACAATTAAGCTTGTAGTGAAGACCGCAAGTCTTTATCTGTTGTAGTTTAGGAGTTGGGGTTAACTCGGGGTTAGGCTTTTCTCTCCCACAAACGTTTCTTCACTGAGGTCGGAAAGTGCGGCCGTACATTTTAGTGATACAAATACGTTTCCATCCTTTAGATTGCTTTTCCATCTTTTAGGAACAGTTAACTTTATAAAAATATCTCTTTTCAAATCCATTCTACATCTGTTTGAAGATTGAAGTCAAAGGTACTTTTCATACTCTGTACTTAGAAATATTTTTTGAAATTTTTGACGCATGCGCAGTCACAAAAAAGGGCAGACATGCGCAGAAGTGAGAAAGGGCACCTCACTAACCCTCGTCAAAGTATACTACCATGTCCCAATCTTGACCCTAACCCTAACCCTAACCCTAACCTTAACCCTAACCTTAACACTGACCCTAACCCAAACACTAACCCTAACCCAAACCCCAAATGTGTTAAAATTGTTGTTTTGAAGGCCTCACTCCATCTCGGAAAGGGTATGTCTAGGAGGGTAACCGATTGGATTTTCGTATTAAGTTTTTTCACAAACTTCTCAAAAATCACAATTTTGGAGGGATGGGGGGTCGGGTTATGGTTTTTGGTACTTTTCATAGTCGATCTTTTTAATATTTCAACATGATCCTTTGCTCCGATCGGCTTGCCGTTAAAAAATCGGCCCCGTTAGGGGTAGTACTTTTGGACAATTAAGCTTGTAGTGAAGACCGCAAGTCTTTATCTGTTGTAGTTTAGGAGTTGGGGTTAACTCGGGGTTAGGCTTTTCTCTCCCACAAACGTTTCTTCACTGAGGTCGGAAAGTGCGGCCGTACATTTTAGTGATACAAATACGTTTCCATCCTTTAGATTGCTTTTCCATCTTTTAGGAACAGTTAACTTTATAAAAATATCTCTTTTCAAATCCATTCTACATCTGTTTGAAGATTGAAGTCAAAGGTACTTTTCATACTCTGTACTTAGAAATATTTTTTGAAATTTTTGACGCATGCGCAGTCACAAAAAAGGGCAGACATGCGCAGAAGTGAGAAAGGGCACCTCACTAACCCTCGTCAAAGTATACTACCATGTCCCAATCTTGACCCTAACCCTAACCCTAACCCTAACCTTAACCCTAACCTTAACACTGACCCTAACCCAAACACTAACCCTAACCCAAACCCCAAATGTGTTAAAATTGTTGTTTTGAAGGCCTCACTCCATCTCGGAAAGGGTATGTCTAGGAGGGTAACCGATTGGATTTTCGTATTAAGTTTTTTCACAAACTTCTCAAAAATCACAATTTTGGAGGGATGGGGGGTCGGGTTATGGTTTTTGGTACTTTTCATAGTCGATCTTTTTAATATTTCAACATGATCCTTTGCTCCGATCGGCTTGCCGTTAAAAAATCGGCCCCGTTAGGGGTAGTACTTTTGGACAATTAAGCTTGTAGTGAAGACCGCAAGTCTTTATCTGTTGTAGTTTAGGAGTTGGGGTTAACTCGGGGTTAGGCTTTTCTCTCCCACAAACGTTTCTTCACTGAGGTCGGAAAGTGCGGCCGTACATTTTAGTGATACAAATACGTTTCCATCCTTTAGATTGCTTTTCCATCTTTTAGGAACAGTTAACTTTATAAAAATATCTCTTTTCAAATCCATTCTACATCTGTTTGAAGATTGAAGTCAAAGGTACTTTTCATACTCTGTACTTAGAAATATTTTTTGAAATTTTTGACGCATGCGCAGTCACAAAAAAGGGCAGACATGCGCAGAAGTGAGAAAGGGCACCTCACTAACCCTCGTCAAAGTATACTACCATGTCCCAATCTTGACCCTAACCCTAACCCTAACCCTAACCTTAACCCTAACCTTAACACTGACCCTAACCCAAACACTAACCCTAACCCAAACCCCAAATGTGTTAAAATTGTTGTTTTGAAGGCCTCACTCCATCTCGGAAAGGGTATGTCTAGGAGGGTAACCGATTGGATTTTCGTATTAAGTTTTTTCACAAACTTCTCAAAAATCACAATTTTGGAGGGATGGGGGGTCGGGTTATGGTTTTTGGTACTTTTCATAGTCGATCTTTTTAATATTTCAACATGATCCTTTGCTCCGATCGGCTTGCCGTTAAAAAATCGGCCCCGTTAGGGGTAGTACTTTTGGACAATTAAGCTTGTAGTGAAGACCGCAAGTCTTTATCTGTTGTAGTTTAGGAGTTGGGGTTAACTCGGGGTTAGGCTTTTCTCTCCCACAAACGTTTCTTCACTGAGGTCGGAAAGTGCGGCCGTACATTTTAGTGATACAAATACGTTTCCATCCTTTAGATTGCTTTTCCATCTTTTAGGAACAGTTAACTTTATAAAAATATCTCTTTTCAAATCCATTCTACATCTGTTTGAAGATTGAAGTCAAAGGTACTTTTCATACTCTGTACTTAGAAATATTTTTTGAAATTTTTGACGCATGCGCAGTCACAAAAAAGGGCAGACATGCGCAGAAGTGAGAAAGGGCACCTCACTAACCCTCGTCAAAGTATACTACCATGTCCCAATCTTGACCCTAACCCTAACCCTAACCCTAACCTTAACCCTAACCTTAACACTGACCCTAACCCAAACACTAACCCTAACCCAAACCCCAAATGTGTTAAAATTGTTGTTTTGAAGGCCTCACTCCATCTCGGAAAGGGTATGTCTAGGAGGGTAACCGATTGGATTTTCGTATTAAGTTTTTTCACAAACTTCTCAAAAATCACAATTTTGGAGGGATGGGGGGTCGGGTTATGGTTTTTGGTACTTTTCATAGTCGATCTTTTTAATATTTCAACATGATCCTTTGCTCCGATCGGCTTGCCGTTAAAAAATCGGCCCCGTTAGGGGTAGTACTTTTGGACAATTAAGCTTGTAGTGAAGACCGCAAGTCTTTATCTGTTGTAGTTTAGGAGTTGGGGTTAACTCGGGGTTAGGCTTTTCTCTCCCACAAACGTTTCTTCACTGAGGTCGGAAAGTGCGGCCGTACATTTTAGTGATACAAATACGTTTCCATCCTTTAGATTGCTTTTCCATCTTTTAGGAACAGTTAACTTTATAAAAATATCTCTTTTCAAATCCATTCTACATCTGTTTGAAGATTGAAGTCAAAGGTACTTTTCATACTCTGTACTTAGAAATATTTTTTGAAATTTTTGACGCATGCGCAGTCACAAAAAAGGGCAGACATGCGCAGAAGTGAGAAAGGGCACCTCACTAACCCTCGTCAAAGTATACTACCATGTCCCAATCTTGACCCTAACCCTAACCCTAACCCTAACCTTAACCCTAACCTTAACACTGACCCTAACCCAAACACTAACCCTAACCCAAACCCCAAATGTGTTAAAATTGTTGTTTTGAAGGCCTCACTCCATCTCGGAAAGGGTATGTCTAGGAGGGTAACCGATTGGATTTTCGTATTAAGTTTTTTCACAAACTTCTCAAAAATCACAATTTTGGAGGGATGGGGGGTCGGGTTATGGTTTTTGGTACTTTTCATAGTCGATCTTTTTAATATTTCAACATGATCCTTTGCTCCGATCGGCTTGCCGTTAAAAAATCGGCCCCGTTAGGGGTAGTACTTTTGGACAATTAAGCTTGTAGTGAAGACCGCAAGTCTTTATCTGTTGTAGTTTAGGAGTTGGGGTTAACTCGGGGTTAGGCTTTTCTCTCCCACAAACGTTTCTTCACTGAGGTCGGAAAGTGCGGCCGTACATTTTAGTGATACAAATACGTTTCCATCCTTTAGATTGCTTTTCCATCTTTTAGGAACAGTTAACTTTATAAAAATATCTCTTTTCAAATCCATTCTACATCTGTTTGAAGATTGAAGTCAAAGGTACTTTTCATACTCTGTACTTAGAAATATTTTTTGAAATTTTTGACGCATGCGCAGTCACAAAAAAGGGCAGACATGCGCAGAAGTGAGAAAGGGCACCTCACTAACCCTCGTCAAAGTATACTACCATGTCCCAATCTTGACCCTAACCCTAACCCTAACCCTAACCTTAACCCTAACCTTAACACTGACCCTAACCCAAACACTAACCCTAACCCAAACCCCAAATGTGTTAAAATTGTTGTTTTGAAGGCCTCACTCCATCTCGGAAAGGGTATGTCTAGGAGGGTAACCGATTGGATTTTCGTATTAAGTTTTTTCACAAACTTCTCAAAAATCACAATTTTGGAGGGATGGGGGGTCGGGTTATGGTTTTTGGTACTTTTCATAGTCGATCTTTTTAATATTTCAACATGATCCTTTGCTCCGATCGGCTTGCCGTTAAAAAATCGGCCCCGTTAGGGGTAGTACTTTTGGACAATTAAGCTTGTAGTGAAGACCGCAAGTCTTTATCTGTTGTAGTTTAGGAGTTGGGGTTAACTCGGGGTTAGGCTTTTCTCTCCCACAAACGTTTCTTCACTGAGGTCGGAAAGTGCGGCCGTACATTTTAGTGATACAAATACGTTTCCATCCTTTAGATTGCTTTTCCATCTTTTAGGAACAGTTAACTTTATAAAAATATCTCTTTTCAAATCCATTCTACATCTGTTTGAAGATTGAAGTCAAAGGTACTTTTCATACTCTGTACTTAGAAATATTTTTTGAAATTTTTGACGCATGCGCAGTCACAAAAAAGGGCAGACATGCGCAGAAGTGAGAAAGGGCACCTCACTAACCCTCGTCAAAGTATACTACCATGTCCCAATCTTGACCCTAACCCTAACCCTAACCCTAACCTTAACCCTAACCTTAACACTGACCCTAACCCAAACACTAACCCTAACCCAAACCCCAAATGTGTTAAAATTGTTGTTTTGAAGGCCTCACTCCATCTCGGAAAGGGTATGTCTAGGAGGGTAACCGATTGGATTTTCGTATTAAGTTTTTTCACAAACTTCTCAAAAATCACAATTTTGGAGGGATGGGGGGTCGGGTTATGGTTTTTGGTACTTTTCATAGTCGATCTTTTTAATATTTCAACATGATCCTTTGCTCCGATCGGCTTGCCGTTAAAAAATCGGCCCCGTTAGGGGTAGTACTTTTGGACAATTAAGCTTGTAGTGAAGACCGCAAGTCTTTATCTGTTGTAGTTTAGGAGTTGGGGTTAACTCGGGGTTAGGCTTTTCTCTCCCACAAACGTTTCTTCACTGAGGTCGGAAAGTGCGGCCGTACATTTTAGTGATACAAATACGTTTCCATCCTTTAGATTGCTTTTCCATCTTTTAGGAACAGTTAACTTTATAAAAATATCTCTTTTCAAATCCATTCTACATCTGTTTGAAGATTGAAGTCAAAGGTACTTTTCATACTCTGTACTTAGAAATATTTTTTGAAATTTTTGACGCATGCGCAGTCACAAAAAAGGGCAGACATGCGCAGAAGTGAGAAAGGGCACCTCACTAACCCTCGTCAAAGTATACTACCATGTCCCAATCTTGACCCTAACCCTAACCCTAACCCTAACCTTAACCCTAACCTTAACACTGACCCTAACCCAAACACTAACCCTAACCCAAACCCCAAATGTGTTAAAATTGTTGTTTTGAAGGCCTCACTCCATCTCGGAAAGGGTATGTCTAGGAGGGTAACCGATTGGATTTTCGTATTAAGTTTTTTCACAAACTTCTCAAAAATCACAATTTTGGAGGGATGGGGGGTCGGGTTATGGTTTTTGGTACTTTTCATAGTCGATCTTTTTAATATTTCAACATGATCCTTTGCTCCGATCGGCTTGCCGTTAAAAAATCGGCCCCGTTAGGGGTAGTACTTTTGGACAATTAAGCTTGTAGTGAAGACCGCAAGTCTTTATCTGTTGTAGTTTAGGAGTTGGGGTTAACTCGGGGTTAGGCTTTTCTCTCCCACAAACGTTTCTTCACTGAGGTCGGAAAGTGCGGCCGTACATTTTAGTGATACAAATACGTTTCCATCCTTTAGATTGCTTTTCCATCTTTTAGGAACAGTTAACTTTATAAAAATATCTCTTTTCAAATCCATTCTACATCTGTTTGAAGATTGAAGTCAAAGGTACTTTTCATACTCTGTACTTAGAAATATTTTTTGAAATTTTTGACGCATGCGCAGTCACAAAAAAGGGCAGACATGCGCAGAAGTGAGAAAGGGCACCTCACTAACCCTCGTCAAAGTATACTACCATGTCCCAATCTTGACCCTAACCCTAACCCTAACCCTAACCTTAACCCTAACCTTAACACTGACCCTAACCCAAACACTAACCCTAACCCAAACCCCAAATGTGTTAAAATTGTTGTTTTGAAGGCCTCACTCCATCTCGGAAAGGGTATGTCTAGGAGGGTAACCGATTGGATTTTCGTATTAAGTTTTTTCACAAACTTCTCAAAAATCACAATTTTGGAGGGATGGGGGGTCGGGTTATGGTTTTTGGTACTTTTCATAGTCGATCTTTTTAATATTTCAACATGATCCTTTGCTCCGATCGGCTTGCCGTTAAAAAATCGGCCCCGTTAGGGGTAGTACTTTTGGACAATTAAGCTTGTAGTGAAGACCGCAAGTCTTTATCTGTTGTAGTTTAGGAGTTGGGGTTAACTCGGGGTTAGGCTTTTCTCTCCCACAAACGTTTCTTCACTGAGGTCGGAAAGTGCGGCCGTACATTTTAGTGATACAAATACGTTTCCATCCTTTAGATTGCTTTTCCATCTTTTAGGAACAGTTAACTTTATAAAAATATCTCTTTTCAAATCCATTCTACATCTGTTTGAAGATTGAAGTCAAAGGTACTTTTCATACTCTGTACTTAGAAATATTTTTTGAAATTTTTGACGCATGCGCAGTCACAAAAAAGGGCAGACATGCGCAGAAGTGAGAAAGGGCACCTCACTAACCCTCGTCAAAGTATACTACCATGTCCCAATCTTGACCCTAACCCTAACCCTAACCCTAACCTTAACCCTAACCTTAACACTGACCCTAACCCAAACACTAACCCTAACCCAAACCCCAAATGTGTTAAAATTGTTGTTTTGAAGGCCTCACTCCATCTCGGAAAGGGTATGTCTAGGAGGGTAACCGATTGGATTTTCGTATTAAGTTTTTTCACAAACTTCTCAAAAATCACAATTTTGGAGGGATGGGGGGTCGGGTTATGGTTTTTGGTACTTTTCATAGTCGATCTTTTTAATATTTCAACATGATCCTTTGCTCCGATCGGCTTGCCGTTAAAAAATCGGCCCCGTTAGGGGTAGTACTTTTGGACAATTAAGCTTGTAGTGAAGACCGCAAGTCTTTATCTGTTGTAGTTTAGGAGTTGGGGTTAACTCGGGGTTAGGCTTTTCTCTCCCACAAACGTTTCTTCACTGAGGTCGGAAAGTGCGGCCGTACATTTTAGTGATACAAATACGTTTCCATCCTTTAGATTGCTTTTCCATCTTTTAGGAACAGTTAACTTTATAAAAATATCTCTTTTCAAATCCATTCTACATCTGTTTGAAGATTGAAGTCAAAGGTACTTTTCATACTCTGTACTTAGAAATATTTTTTGAAATTTTTGACGCATGCGCAGTCACAAAAAAGGGCAGACATGCGCAGAAGTGAGAAAGGGCACCTCACTAACCCTCGTCAAAGTATACTACCATGTCCCAATCTTGACCCTAACCCTAACCCTAACCCTAACCTTAACCCTAACCTTAACACTGACCCTAACCCAAACACTAACCCTAACCCAAACCCCAAATGTGTTAAAATTGTTGTTTTGAAGGCCTCACTCCATCTCGGAAAGGGTATGTCTAGGAGGGTAACCGATTGGATTTTCGTATTAAGTTTTTTCACAAACTTCTCAAAAATCACAATTTTGGAGGGATGGGGGGTCGGGTTATGGTTTTTGGTACTTTTCATAGTCGATCTTTTTAATATTTCAACATGATCCTTTGCTCCGATCGGCTTGCCGTTAAAAAATCGGCCCCGTTAGGGGTAGTACTTTTGGACAATTAAGCTTGTAGTGAAGACCGCAAGTCTTTATCTGTTGTAGTTTAGGAGTTGGGGTTAACTCGGGGTTAGGCTTTTCTCTCCCACAAACGTTTCTTCACTGAGGTCGGAAAGTGCGGCCGTACATTTTAGTGATACAAATACGTTTCCATCCTTTAGATTGCTTTTCCATCTTTTAGGAACAGTTAACTTTATAAAAATATCTCTTTTCAAATCCATTCTACATCTGTTTGAAGATTGAAGTCAAAGGTACTTTTCATACTCTGTACTTAGAAATATTTTTTGAAATTTTTGACGCATGCGCAGTCACAAAAAAGGGCAGACATGCGCAGAAGTGAGAAAGGGCACCTCACTAACCCTCGTCAAAGTATACTACCATGTCCCAATCTTGACCCTAACCCTAACCCTAACCCTAACCTTAACCCTAACCTTAACACTGACCCTAACCCAAACACTAACCCTAACCCAAACCCCAAATGTGTTAAAATTGTTGTTTTGAAGGCCTCACTCCATCTCGGAAAGGGTATGTCTAGGAGGGTAACCGATTGGATTTTCGTATTAAGTTTTTTCACAAACTTCTCAAAAATCACAATTTTGGAGGGATGGGGGGTCGGGTTATGGTTTTTGGTACTTTTCATAGTCGATCTTTTTAATATTTCAACATGATCCTTTGCTCCGATCGGCTTGCCGTTAAAAAATCGGCCCCGTTAGGGGTAGTACTTTTGGACAATTAAGCTTGTAGTGAAGACCGCAAGTCTTTATCTGTTGTAGTTTAGGAGTTGGGGTTAACTCGGGGTTAGGCTTTTCTCTCCCACAAACGTTTCTTCACTGAGGTCGGAAAGTGCGGCCGTACATTTTAGTGATACAAATACGTTTCCATCCTTTAGATTGCTTTTCCATCTTTTAGGAACAGTTAACTTTATAAAAATATCTCTTTTCAAATCCATTCTACATCTGTTTGAAGATTGAAGTCAAAGGTACTTTTCATACTCTGTACTTAGAAATATTTTTTGAAATTTTTGACGCATGCGCAGTCACAAAAAAGGGCAGACATGCGCAGAAGTGAGAAAGGGCACCTCACTAACCCTCGTCAAAGTATACTACCATGTCCCAATCTTGACCCTAACCCTAACCCTAACCCTAACCTTAACCCTAACCTTAACACTGACCCTAACCCAAACACTAACCCTAACCCAAACCCCAAATGTGTTAAAATTGTTGTTTTGAAGGCCTCACTCCATCTCGGAAAGGGTATGTCTAGGAGGGTAACCGATTGGATTTTCGTATTAAGTTTTTTCACAAACTTCTCAAAAATCACAATTTTGGAGGGATGGGGGGTCGGGTTATGGTTTTTGGTACTTTTCATAGTCGATCTTTTTAATATTTCAACATGATCCTTTGCTCCGATCGGCTTGCCGTTAAAAAATCGGCCCCGTTAGGGGTAGTACTTTTGGACAATTAAGCTTGTAGTGAAGACCGCAAGTCTTTATCTGTTGTAGTTTAGGAGTTGGGGTTAACTCGGGGTTAGGCTTTTCTCTCCCACAAACGTTTCTTCACTGAGGTCGGAAAGTGCGGCCGTACATTTTAGTGATACAAATACGTTTCCATCCTTTAGATTGCTTTTCCATCTTTTAGGAACAGTTAACTTTATAAAAATATCTCTTTTCAAATCCATTCTACATCTGTTTGAAGATTGAAGTCAAAGGTACTTTTCATACTCTGTACTTAGAAATATTTTTTGAAATTTTTGACGCATGCGCAGTCACAAAAAAGGGCAGACATGCGCAGAAGTGAGAAAGGGCACCTCACTAACCCTCGTCAAAGTATACTACCATGTCCCAATATTGACCCTAACCCTAACCCTAACCCTAACCTTAACCCTAACCTTAACACTGACCCTAACCCAAACACTAACCCTAACCCAAACCCCAAATGTGTTAAAATTGTTGTTTTGAAGGCCTCACTCCATCTCGGAAAGGGTATGTCTAGGAGGGTAACCGATTGGATTTTCGTATTAAGTTTTTTCACAAACTTCTCAAAAATCACAATTTTGGAGGGATGGGGGGTCGGGTTATGGTTTTTGGTACTTTTCATAGTCGATCTTTTTAATATTTCAACATGATCCTTTGCTCCGATCGGCTTGCCGTTAAAAAATCGGCCCCGTTAGGGGTAGTACTTTTGGACAATTAAGCTTGTAGTGAAGACCGCAAGTCTTTATCTGTTGTAGTTTAGGAGTTGGGGTTAACTCGGGGTTAGGCTTTTCTCTCCCACAAACGTTTCTTCACTGAGGTCGGAAAGTGCGGCCGTACATTTTAGTGATACAAATACGTTTCCATCCTTTAGATTGCTTTTCCATCTTTTAGGAACAGTTAACTTTATAAAAATATCTCTTTTCAAATCCATTCTACATCTGTTTGAAGATTGAAGTCAAAGGTACTTTTCATACTCTGTACTTAGAAATATTTTTTGAAATTTTTGACGCATGCGCAGTCACAAAAAAGGGCAGACATGCGCAGAAGTGAGAAAGGGCACCTCACTAACCCTCGTCAAAGTATACTACCATGTCCCAATCTTGACCCTAACCCTAACCCTAACCCTAACCTTAACCCTAACCTTAACACTGACCCTAACCCAAACACTAACCCTAACCCAAACCCCAAATGTGTTAAAATTGTTGTTTTGAAGGCCTCACTCCATCTCGGAAAGGGTATGTCTAGGAGGGTAACCGATTGGATTTTCGTATTAAGTTTTTTCACAAACTTCTCAAAAATCACAATTTTGGAGGGATGGGGGGTCGGGTTATGGTTTTTGGTACTTTTCATAGTCGATCTTTTTAATATTTCAACATGATCCTTTGCTCCGATCGGCTTGCCGTTAAAAAATCGGCCCCGTTAGGGGTAGTACTTTTGGACAATTAAGCTTGTAGTGAAGACCGCAAGTCTTTATCTGTTGTAGTTTAGGAGTTGGGGTTAACTCGGGGTTAGGCTTTTCTCTCCCACAAACGTTTCTTCACTGAGGTCGGAAAGTGCGGCCGTACATTTTAGTGATACAAATACGTTTCCATCCTTTAGATTGCTTTTCCATCTTTTAGGAACAGTTAACTTTATAAAAATATCTCTTTTCAAATCCATTCTACATCTGTTTGAAGATTGAAGTCAAAGGTACTTTTCATACTCTGTACTTAGAAATATTTTTTGAAATTTTTGACGCATGCGCAGTCACAAAAAAGGGCAGACATGCGCAGAAGTGAGAAAGGGCACCTCACTAACCCTCGTCAAAGTATACTACCATGTCCCAATCTTGACCCTAACCCTAACCCTAACCCTAACCTTAACCCTAACCTTAACACTGACCCTAACCCAAACACTAACCCTAACCCAAACCCCAAATGTGTTAAAATTGTTGTTTTGAAGGCCTCACTCCATCTCGGAAAGGGTATGTCTAGGAGGGTAACCGATTGGATTTTCGTATTAAGTTTTTTCACAAACTTCTCAAAAATCACAATTTTGGAGGGATGGGGGGTCGGGTTATGGTTTTTGGTACTTTTCATAGTCGATCTTTTTAATATTTCAACATGATCCTTTGCTCCGATCGGCTTGCCGTTAAAAAATCGGCCCCGTTAGGGGTAGTACTTTTGGACAATTAAGCTTGTAGTGAAGACCGCAAGTCTTTATCTGTTGTAGTTTAGGAGTTGGGGTTAACTCGGGGTTAGGCTTTTCTCTCCCACAAACGTTTCTTCACTGAGGTCGGAAAGTGCGGCCGTACATTTTAGTGATACAAATACGTTTCCATCCTTTAGATTGCTTTTCCATCTTTTAGGAACAGTTAACTTTATAAAAATATCTCTTTTCAAATCCATTCTACATCTGTTTGAAGATTGAAGTCAAAGGTACTTTTCATACTCTGTACTTAGAAATATTTTTTGAAATTTTTGACGCATGCGCAGTCACAAAAAAGGGCAGACATGCGCAGAAGTGAGAAAGGGCACCTCACTAACCCTCGTCAAAGTATACTACCATGTCCCAATCTTGACCCTAACCCTAACCCTAACCCTAACCTTAACCCTAACCTTAACACTGACCCTAACCCAAACACTAACCCTAACCCAAACCCCAAATGTGTTAAAATTGTTGTTTTGAAGGCCTCACTCCATCTCGGAAAGGGTATGTCTAGGAGGGTAACCGATTGGATTTTCGTATTAAGTTTTTTCACAAACTTCTCAAAAATCACAATTTTGGAGGGATGGGGGGTCGGGTTATGGTTTTTGGTACTTTTCATAGTCGATCTTTTTAATATTTCAACATGATCCTTTGCTCCGATCGGCTTGCCGTTAAAAAATCGGCCCCGTTAGGGGTAGTACTTTTGGACAATTAAGCTTGTAGTGAAGACCGCAAGTCTTTATCTGTTGTAGTTTAGGAGTTGGGGTTAACTCGGGGTTAGGCTTTTCTCTCCCACAAACGTTTCTTCACTGAGGTCGGAAAGTGCGGCCGTACATTTTAGTGATACAAATACGTTTCCATCCTTTAGATTGCTTTTCCATCTTTTAGGAACAGTTAACTTTATAAAAATATCTCTTTTCAAATCCATTCTACATCTGTTTGAAGATTGAAGTCAAAGGTACTTTTCATACTCTGTACTTAGAAATATTTTTTGAAATTTTTGACGCATGCGCAGTCACAAAAAAGGGCAGACATGCGCAGAAGTGAGAAAGGGCACCTCACTAACCCTCGTCAAAGTATACTACCATGTCCCAATCTTGACCCTAACCCTAACCCTAACCCTAACCTTAACCCTAACCTTAACACTGACCCTAACCCAAACACTAACCCTAACCCAAACCCCAAATGTGTTAAAATTGTTGTTTTGAAGGCCTCACTCCATCTCGGAAAGGGTATGTCTAGGAGGGTAACCGATTGGATTTTCGTATTAAGTTTTTTCACAAACTTCTCAAAAATCACAATTTTGGAGGGATGGGGGGTCGGGTTATGGTTTTTGGTACTTTTCATAGTCGATCTTTTTAATATTTCAACATGATCCTTTGCTCCGATCGGCTTGCCGTTAAAAAATCGGCCCCGTTAGGGGTAGTACTTTTGGACAATTAAGCTTGTAGTGAAGACCGCAAGTCTTTATCTGTTGTAGTTTAGGAGTTGGGGTTAACTCGGGGTTAGGCTTTTCTCTCCCACAAACGTTTCTTCACTGAGGTCGGAAAGTGCGGCCGTACATTTTAGTGATACAAATACGTTTCCATCCTTTAGATTGCTTTTCCATCTTTTAGGAACAGTTAACTTTATAAAAATATCTCTTTTCAAATCCATTCTACATCTGTTTGAAGATTGAAGTCAAAGGTACTTTTCATACTCTGTACTTAGAAATATTTTTTGAAATTTTTGACGCATGCGCAGTCACAAAAAAGGGCAGACATGCGCAGAAGTGAGAAAGGGCACCTCACTAACCCTCGTCAAAGTATACTACCATGTCCCAATCTTGACCCTAACCCTAACCCTAACCCTAACCTTAACCCTAACCTTAACACTGACCCTAACCCAAACACTAACCCTAACCCAAACCCCAAATGTGTTAAAATTGTTGTTTTGAAGGCCTCACTCCATCTCGGAAAGGGTATGTCTAGGAGGGTAACCGATTGGATTTTCGTATTAAGTTTTTTCACAAACTTCTCAAAAATCACAATTTTGGAGGGATGGGGGGTCGGGTTATGGTTTTTGGTACTTTTCATAGTCGATCTTTTTAATATTTCAACATGATCCTTTGCTCCGATCGGCTTGCCGTTAAAAAATCGGCCCCGTTAGGGGTAGTACTTTTGGACAATTAAGCTTGTAGTGAAGACCGCAAGTCTTTATCTGTTGTAGTTTAGGAGTTGGGGTTAACTCGGGGTTAGGCTTTTCTCTCCCACAAACGTTTCTTCACTGAGGTCGGAAAGTGCGGCCGTACATTTTAGTGATACAAATACGTTTCCATCCTTTAGATTGCTTTTCCATCTTTTAGGAACAGTTAACTTTATAAAAATATCTCTTTTCAAATCCATTCTACATCTGTTTGAAGATTGAAGTCAAAGGTACTTTTCATACTCTGTACTTAGAAATATTTTTTGAAATTTTTGACGCATGCGCAGTCACAAAAAAGGGCAGACATGCGCAGAAGTGAGAAAGGGCACCTCACTAACCCTCGTCAAAGTATACTACCATGTCCCAATCTTGACCCTAACCCTAACCCTAACCCTAACCTTAACCCTAACCTTAACACTGACCCTAACCCAAACACTAACCCTAACCCAAACCCCAAATGTGTTAAAATTGTTGTTTTGAAGGCCTCACTCCATCTCGGAAAGGGTATGTCTAGGAGGGTAACCGATTGGATTTTCGTATTAAGTTTTTTCACAAACTTCTCAAAAATCACAATTTTGGAGGGATGGGGGGTCGGGTTATGGTTTTTGGTACTTTTCATAGTCGATCTTTTTAATATTTCAACATGATCCTTTGCTCCGATCGGCTTGCCGTTAAAAAATCGGCCCCGTTAGGGGTAGTACTTTTGGACAATTAAGCTTGTAGTGAAGACCGCAAGTCTTTATCTGTTGTAGTTTAGGAGTTGGGGTTAACTCGGGGTTAGGCTTTTCTCTCCCACAAACGTTTCTTCACTGAGGTCGGAAAGTGCGGCCGTACATTTTAGTGATACAAATACGTTTCCATCCTTTAGATTGCTTTTCCATCTTTTAGGAACAGTTAACTTTATAAAAATATCTCTTTTCAAATCCATTCTACATCTGTTTGAAGATTGAAGTCAAAGGTACTTTTCATACTCTGTACTTAGAAATATTTTTTGAAATTTTTGACGCATGCGCAGTCACAAAAAAGGGCAGACATGCGCAGAAGTGAGAAAGGGCACCTCACTAACCCTCGTCAAAGTATACTACCATGTCCCAATCTTGACCCTAACCCTAACCCTAACCCTAACCTTAACCCTAACCTTAACACTGACCCTAACCCAAACACTAACCCTAACCCAAACCCCAAATGTGTTAAAATTGTTGTTTTGAAGGCCTCACTCCATCTCGGAAAGGGTATGTCTAGGAGGGTAACCGATTGGATTTTCGTATTAAGTTTTTTCACAAACTTCTCAAAAATCACAATTTTGGAGGGATGGGGGGTCGGGTTATGGTTTTTGGTACTTTTCATAGTCGATCTTTTTAATATTTCAACATGATCCTTTGCTCCGATCGGCTTGCCGTTAAAAAATCGGCCCCGTTAGGGGTAGTACTTTTGGACAATTAAGCTTGTAGTGAAGACCGCAAGTCTTTATCTGTTGTAGTTTAGGAGTTGGGGTTAACTCGGGGTTAGGCTTTTCTCTCCCACAAACGTTTCTTCACTGAGGTCGGAAAGTGCGGCCGTACATTTTAGTGATACAAATACGTTTCCATCCTTTAGATTGCTTTTCCATCTTTTAGGAACAGTTAACTTTATAAAAATATCTCTTTTCAAATCCATTCTACATCTGTTTGAAGATTGAAGTCAAAGGTACTTTTCATACTCTGTACTTAGAAATATTTTTTGAAATTTTTGACGCATGCGCAGTCACAAAAAAGGGCAGACATGCGCAGAAGTGAGAAAGGGCACCTCACTAACCCTCGTCAAAGTATACTACCATGTCCCAATCTTGACCCTAACCCTAACCCTAACCCTAACCTTAACCCTAACCTTAACACTGACCCTAACCCAAACACTAACCCTAACCCAAACCCCAAATGTGTTAAAATTGTTGTTTTGAAGGCCTCACTCCATCTCGGAAAGGGTATGTCTAGGAGGGTAACCGATTGGATTTTCGTATTAAGTTTTTTCACAAACTTCTCAAAAATCACAATTTTGGAGGGATGGGGGGTCGGGTTATGGTTTTTGGTACTTTTCATAGTCGATCTTTTTAATATTTCAACATGATCCTTTGCTCCGATCGGCTTGCCGTTAAAAAATCGGCCCGTTAGGGGTAGTACTTTTGGACAATTAAGCTTGTAGTGAAGACTGCAAGTCTTTATCTGTTGTAGTTTAGGAGTTGGGGTTAACTCGGGGTTAGGCTTTTCTCTCCCACAAACGTTTCTTCACTGAGGTCGGAAAGTGCGGCCGTACATTTTAGTGATACAAATACGTTTCCATCCTTTAGATTGCTTTTCCATCTTTTAGGAACAGTTAACTTTATAAAAATATCTCTTTTCAAATCCATTCTACATCTGTTTGAAGATTGAAGTCAAAGGTACTTTTCATACTCTGTACTTAGAAATATTTTTTGAAATTTTTGACGCATGCGCAGTCACAAAAAAGGGCAGACATGCGCAGAAGTGAGAAAGGGCACCTCACTAACCCTCGTCAAAGTATACTACCATGTCCCAATCTTGACCCTAACCCTAACCCTAACCCTAACCTTAACCCTAACCTTAACACTGACCCTAACCCAAACACTAACCCTAACCCAAACCCCAAATGTGTTAAAATTGTTGTTTTGAAGGCCTCACTCCATCTCGGAAAGGGTATGTCTAGGAGGGTAACCGATTGGATTTTCGTATTAAGTTTTTTCACAAACTTCTCAAAAATCACAATTTTGGAGGGATGGGGGGTCGGGTTATGGTTTTTGGTACTTTTCATAGTCGATCTTTTTAATATTTCAACATGATCCTTTGCTCCGATCGGCTTGCCGTTAAAAAATCGGCCCCGTTAGGGGTAGTACTTTTGGACAATTAAGCTTGTAGTGAAGACCGCAAGTCTTTATCTGTTGTAGTTTAGGAGTTGGGGTTAACTCGGGGTTAGGCTTTTCTCTCCCACAAACGTTTCTTCACTGAGGTCGGAAAGTGCGGCCGTACATTTTAGTGATACAAATACGTTTCCATCCTTTAGATTGCTTTTCCATCTTTTAGGAACAGTTAACTTTATAAAAATATCTCTTTTCAAATCCATTCTACATCTGTTTGAAGATTGAAGTCAAAGGTACTTTTCATACTCTGTACTTAGAAATATTTTTTGAAATTTTTGACGCATGCGCAGTCACAAAAAAGGGCAGACATGCGCAGAAGTGAGAAAGGGCACCTCACTAACCCTCGTCAAAGTATACTACCATGTCCCAATCTTGACCCTAACCCTAACCCTAACCCTAACCTTAACCCTAACCTTAACACTGACCCTAACCCAAACACTAACCCTAACCCAAACCCCAAATGTGTTAAAATTGTTGTTTTGAAGGCCTCACTCCATCTCGGAAAGGGTATGTCTAGGAGGGTAACCGATTGGATTTTCGTATTAAGTTTTTTCACAAACTTCTCAAAAATCACAATTTTGGAGGGATGGGGGGTCGGGTTATGGTTTTTGGTACTTTTCATAGTCGATCTTTTTAATATTTCAACATGATCCTTTGCTCCGATCGGCTTGCCGTTAAAAAATCGGCCCCGTTAGGGGTAGTACTTTTGGACAATTAAGCTTGTAGTGAAGACCGCAAGTCTTTATCTGTTGTAGTTTAGGAGTTGGGGTTAACTCGGGGTTAGGCTTTTCTCTCCCACAAACGTTTCTTCACTGAGGTCGGAAAGTGCGGCCGTACATTTTAGTGATACAAATACGTTTCCATCCTTTAGATTGCTTTTCCATCTTTTAGGAACAGTTAACTTTATAAAAATATCTCTTTTCAAATCCATTCTACATCTGTTTGAAGATTGAAGTCAAAGGTACTTTTCATACTCTGTACTTAGAAATATTTTTTGAAATTTTTGACGCATGCGCAGTCACAAAAAAGGGCAGACATGCGCAGAAGTGAGAAAGGGCACCTCACTAACCCTCGTCAAAGTATACTACCATGTCCCAATCTTGACCCTAACCCTAACCCTAACCCTAACCTTAACCCTAACCTTAACACTGACCCTAACCCAAACACTAACCCTAACCCAAACCCCAAATGTGTTAAAATTGTTGTTTTGAAGGCCTCACTCCATCTCGGAAAGGGTATGTCTAGGAGGGTAACCGATTGGATTTTCGTATTAAGTTTTTTCACAAACTTCTCAAAAATCACAATTTTGGAGGGATGGGGGGTCGGGTTATGGTTTTTGGTACTTTTCATAGTCGATCTTTTTAATATTTCAACATGATCCTTTGCTCCGATCGGCTTGCCGTTAAAAAATCGGCCCCGTTAGGGGTAGTACTTTTGGACAATTAAGCTTGTAGTGAAGACCGCAAGTCTTTATCTGTTGTAGTTTAGGAGTTGGGGTTAACTCGGGGTTAGGCTTTTCTCTCCCACAAACGTTTCTTCACTGAGGTCGGAAAGTGCGGCCGTACATTTTAGTGATACAAATACGTTTCCATCCTTTAGATTGCTTTTCCATCTTTTAGGAACAGTTAACTTTATAAAAATATCTCTTTTCAAATCCATTCTACATCTGTTTGAAGATTGAAGTCAAAGGTACTTTTCATACTCTGTACTTAGAAATATTTTTTGAAATTTTTGACGCATGCGCAGTCACAAAAAAGGGCAGACATGCGCAGAAGTGAGAAAGGGCACCTCACTAACCCTCGTCAAAGTATACTACCATGTCCCAATCTTGACCCTAACCCTAACCCTAACCCTAACCTTAACCCTAACCTTAACACTGACCCTAACCCAAACACTAACCCTAACCCAAACCCCAAATGTGTTAAAATTGTTGTTTTGAAGGCCTCACTCCATCTCGGAAAGGGTATGTCTAGGAGGGTAACCGATTGGATTTTCGTATTAAGTTTTTTCACAAACTTCTCAAAAATCACAATTTTGGAGGGATGGGGGGTCGGGTTATGGTTTTTGGTACTTTTCATAGTCGATCTTTTTAATATTTCAACATGATCCTTTGCTCCGATCGGCTTGCCGTTAAAAAATCGGCCCCGTTAGGGGTAGTACTTTTGGACAATTAAGCTTGTAGTGAAGACCGCAAGTCTTTATCTGTTGTAGTTTAGGAGTTGGGGTTAACTCGGGGTTAGGCTTTTCTCTCCCACAAACGTTTCTTCACTGAGGTCGGAAAGTGCGGCCGTACATTTTAGTGATACAAATACGTTTCCATCCTTTAGATTGCTTTTCCATCTTTTAGGAACAGTTAACTTTATAAAAATATCTCTTTTCAAATCCATTCTACATCTGTTTGAAGATTGAAGTCAAAGGTACTTTTCATACTCTGTACTTAGAAATATTTTTTGAAATTTTTGACGCATGCGCAGTCACAAAAAAGGGCAGACATGCGCAGAAGTGAGAAAGGGCACCTCACTAACCCTCGTCAAAGTATACTACCATGTCCCAATCTTGACCCTAACCCTAACCCTAACCCTAACCTTAACCCTAACCTTAACACTGACCCTAACCCAAACACTAACCCTAACCCAAACCCCAAATGTGTTAAAATTGTTGTTTTGAAGGCCTCACTCCATCTCGGAAAGGGTATGTTTAGGAGGGTAACTGATTGGATTTTCGTATTAAGTTTTTTCACAAACTTCTCAAAAATCACAATTTTGGAGGGATGGGGGGTCGGGTTATGGTTTTTGGTACTTTTCATAGTCGATCTTTTTAATATTTCAACATGATCCTTTGCTCCGATCGGCTTGCCGTTAAAAAATCGGCCCCGTTAGGGGTAGTACTTTTGGACAATTAAGCTTGTAGTGAAGACCGCAAGTCTTTATCTGTTGTAGTTTAGGAGTTGGGGTTAACTCGGGGTTAGGCTTTTCTCTCCCACAAACGTTTCTTCACTGAGGTCGGAAAGTGCGGCCGTACATTTTAGTGATACAAATACGTTTCCATCCTTTAGATTGCTTTTCCATCTTTTAGGAACAGTTAACTTTATAAAAATATCTCTTTTCAAATCCATTCTACATCTGTTTGAAGATTGAAGTCAAAGGTACTTTTCATACTCTGTACTTAGAAATATTTTTTGAAATTTTTGACGCATGCGCAGTCACAAAAAAGGGCAGACATGCGCAGAAGTGAGAAAGGGCACCTCACTAACCCTCGTCAAAGTATACTACCATGTCCCAATCTTGACCCTAACCCTAACCCTAACCCTAACCTTAACCCTAACCTTAACACTGACCCTAACCCAAACACTAACCCTAACCCAAACCCCAAATGTGTTAAAATTGTTGTTTTGAAGGCCTCACTCCATCTCGGAAAGGGTATGTCTAGGAGGGTAACCGATTGGATTTTCGTATTAAGTTTTTTCACAAACTTCTCAAAAATCACAATTTTGGAGGGATGGGGGGTCGGGTTATGGTTTTTGGTACTTTTCATAGTCGATCTTTTTAATATTTCAACATGATCCTTTGCTCCGATCGGCTTGCCGTTAAAAAATCGGCCCCGTTAGGGGTAGTACTTTTGGACAATTAAGCTTGTAGTGAAGACCGCAAGTCTTTATCTGTTGTAGTTTAGGAGTTGGGGTTAACTCGGGGTTAGGCTTTTCTCTCCCACAAACGTTTCTTCACTGAGGTCGGAAAGTGCGGCCGTACATTTTAGTGATACAAATACGTTTCCATCCTTTAGATTGCTTTTCCATCTTTTAGGAACAGTTAACTTTATAAAAATATCTCTTTTCAAATCCATTCTACATCTGTTTGAAGATTGAAGTCAAAGGTACTTTTCATACTCTGTACTTAGAAATATTTTTTGAAATTTTTGACGCATGCGCAGTCACAAAAAAGGGCAGACATGCGCAGAAGTGAGAAAGGGCACCTCACTAACCCTCGTCAAAGTATACTACCATGTCCCAATCTTGACCCTAACCCTAACCCTAACCCTAACCTTAACCCTAACCTTAACACTGACCCTAACCCAAACACTAACCCTAACCCAAACCCCAAATGTGTTAAAATTGTTGTTTTGAAGGCCTCACTCCATCTCGGAAAGGGTATGTCTAGGAGGGTAACCGATTGGATTTTCGTATTAAGTTTTTTCACAAACTTCTCAAAAATCACAATTTTGGAGGGATGGGGGGTCGGGTTATGGTTTTTGGTACTTTTCATAGTCGATCTTTTTAATATTTCAACATGATCCTTTGCTCCGATCGGCTTGCCGTTAAAAAATCGGCCCCGTTAGGGGTAGTACTTTTGGACAATTAAGCTTGTAGTGAAGACCGCAAGTCTTTATCTGTTGTAGTTTAGGAGTTGGGGTTAACTCGGGGTTAGGCTTTTCTCTCCCACAAACGTTTCTTCACTGAGGTCGGAAAGTGCGGCCGTACATTTTAGTGATACAAATACGTTTCCATCCTTTAGATTGCTTTTCCATCTTTTAGGAACAGTTAACTTTATAAAAATATCTCTTTTCAAATCCATTCTACATCTGTTTGAAGATTGAAGTCAAAGGTACTTTTCATACTCTGTACTTAGAAATATTTTTTGAAATTTTTGACGCATGCGCAGTCACAAAAAAGGGCAGACATGCGCAGAAGTGAGAAAGGGCACCTCACTAACCCTCGTCAAAGTATACTACCATGTCCCAATCTTGACCCTAACCCTAACCCTAACCCTAACCTTAACCCTAACCTTAACACTGACCCTAACCCAAACACTAACCCTAACCCAAACCCCAAATGTGTTAAAATTGTTGTTTTGAAGGCCTCACTCCATCTCGGAAAGGGTATGTCTAGGAGGGTAACCGATTGGATTTTCGTATTAAGTTTTTTCACAAACTTCTCA
Source organism: Mytilus trossulus (assembly GCF_036588685.1). NCBI lineage: Eukaryota > Metazoa > Mollusca > Bivalvia > Mytilida > Mytilidae > Mytilus > Mytilus trossulus. The sequence continues at coordinate 82,094,204 of NC_086381.1, read as the reverse complement.
AAAATCACAATTTTGGAGGGATGGGGGGTCGGGTTATGGTTTTTGGTACTTTTCATAGTCGATCTTTTTAATATTTCAACATGATCCTTTGCTCCGATCGGCTTGCCGTTAAAAAATCGGTCCGTTAGGGGTAGTACTTTTGGACAATTAAGCTTGTAGTGAAGACTGCAAGTCTTTATCTGTTGTAGTTTAGGAGTTGGGGTTAACTCGGGGTTAGGCTTTTCTCTCCCACAAACGTTTCTTCACTGAGGTCGGAAAGTGCGGCCGTACATTTTAGTGATACAAATACGTTTCCATCCTTTAGATTGCTTTTCCATCTTTTAGGAACAGTTAACTTTATAAAAATATCTCTTTTCAAATCCATTCTACATCTGTTTGAAGATTGAAGTCAAAGGTACTTTTCATACTCTGTACTTAGAAATATTTTTTGAAATTTTTGACGCATGCGCAGTCACAAAAAAGGGCAGACATGCGCAGAAGTGAGAAAGGGCACCTCACTAACCCTCGTCAAAGTATACTACCATGTCCCAATCTTGACCCTAACCCTAACCCTAACCCTAACCTTAACCCTAACCTTAACACTGACCCTAACCCAAACACTAACCCTAACCCAAACCCCAAATGTGTTAAAATTGTTGTTTTGAAGGCCTCACTCCATCTCGGAAAGGGTATGTCTAGGAGGGTAACCGATTGGATTTTCGTATTAAGTTTTTTCACAAACTTCTCAAAAATCACAATTTTGGAGGGATGGGGGGTCGGGTTATGGTTTTTGGTACTTTTCATAGTCGATCTTTTTAATATTTCAACATGATCCTTTGCTCCGATCGGCTTGCCGTTAAAAAATCGGCCCCGTTAGGGGTAGTACTTTTGGACAATTAAGCTTGTAGTGAAGACCGCAAGTCTTTATCTGTTGTAGTTTAGGAGTTGGGGTTAACTCGGGGTTAGGCTTTTCTCTCCCACAAACGTTTCTTCACTGAGGTCGGAAAGTGCGGCCGTACATTTTAGTGATACAAATACGTTTCCATCCTTTAGATTGCTTTTCCATCTTTTAGGAACAGTTAACTTTATAAAAATATCTCTTTTCAAATCCATTCTACATCTGTTTGAAGATTGAAGTCAAAGGTACTTTTCATACTCTGTACTTAGAAATATTTTTTGAAATTTTTGACGCATGCGCAGTCACAAAAAAGGGCAGACATGCGCAGAAGTGAGAAAGGGCACCTCACTAACCCTCGTCAAAGTATACTACCATGTCCCAATCTTGACCCTAACCCTAACCCTAACCCTAACCTTAACCCTAACCTTAACACTGACCCTAACCCAAACACTAACCCTAACCCAAACCCCAAATGTGTTAAAATTGTTGTTTTGAAGGCCTCACTCCATCTCGGAAAGGGTATGTCTAGGAGGGTAACCGATTGGATTTTCGTATTAAGTTTTTTCACAAACTTCTCAAAAATCACAATTTTGGAGGGATGGGGGGTCGGGTTATGGTTTTTGGTACTTTTCATAGTCGATCTTTTTAATATTTCAACATGATCCTTTGCTCCGATCGGCTTGCCGTTAAAAAATCGGCCCCGTTAGGGGTAGTACTTTTGGACAATTAAGCTTGTAGTGAAGACCGCAAGTCTTTATCTGTTGTAGTTTAGGAGTTGGGGTTAACTCGGGGTTAGGCTTTTCTCTCCCACAAACGTTTCTTCACTGAGGTCGGAAAGTGCGGCCGTACATTTTAGTGATACAAATACGTTTCCATCCTTTAGATTGCTTTTCCATCTTTTAGGAACAGTTAACTTTATAAAAATATCTCTTTTCAAATCCATTCTACATCTGTTTGAAGATTGAAGTCAAAGGTACTTTTCATACTCTGTACTTAGAAATATTTTTTGAAATTTTTGACGCATGCGCAGTCACAAAAAAGGGCAGACATGCGCAGAAGTGAGAAAGGGCACCTCACTAACCCTCGTCAAAGTATACTACCATGTCCCAATCTTGACCCTAACCCTAACCCTAACCCTAACCTTAACCCTAACCTTAACACTGACCCTAACCCAAACACTAACCCTAACCCAAACCCCAAATGTGTTAAAATTGTTGTTTTGAAGGCCTCACTCCATCTCGGAAAGGGTATGTCTAGGAGGGTAACCGATTGGATTTTCGTATTAAGTTTTTTCACAAACTTCTCAAAAATCACAATTTTGGAGGGATGGGGGGTCGGGTTATGGTTTTTGGTACTTTTCATAGTCGATCTTTTTAATATTTCAACATGATCCTTTGCTCCGATCGGCTTGCCGTTAAAAAATCGGCCCCGTTAGGGGTAGTACTTTTGGACAATTAAGCTTGTAGTGAAGACCGCAAGTCTTTATCTGTTGTAGTTTAGGAGTTGGGGTTAACTCGGGGTTAGGCTTTTCTCTCCCACAAACGTTTCTTCACTGAGGTCGGAAAGTGCGGCCGTACATTTTAGTGATACAAATACGTTTCCATCCTTTAGATTGCTTTTCCATCTTTTAGGAACAGTTAACTTTATAAAAATATCTCTTTTCAAATCCATTCTACATCTGTTTGAAGATTGAAGTCAAAGGTACTTTTCATACTCTGTACTTAGAAATATTTTTTGAAATTTTTGACGCATGCGCAGTCACAAAAAAGGGCAGACATGCGCAGAAGTGAGAAAGGGCACCTCACTAACCCTCGTCAAAGTATACTACCATGTCCCAATCTTGACCCTAACCCTAACCCTAACCCTAACCTTAACCCTAACCTTAACACTGACCCTAACCCAAACACTAACCCTAACCCAAACCCCAAATGTGTTAAAATTGTTGTTTTGAAGGCCTCACTCCATCTCGGAAAGGGTATGTCTAGGAGGGTAACCGATTGGATTTTCGTATTAAGTTTTTTCACAAACTTCTCAAAAATCACAATTTTGGAGGGATGGGGGGTCGGGTTATGGTTTTTGGTACTTTTCATAGTCGATCTTTTTAATATTTCAACATGATCCTTTGCTCCGATCGGCTTGCCGTTAAAAAATCGGCCCCGTTAGGGGTAGTACTTTTGGACAATTAAGCTTGTAGTGAAGACCGCAAGTCTTTATCTGTTGTAGTTTAGGAGTTGGGGTTAACTCGGGGTTAGGCTTTTCTCTCCCACAAACGTTTCTTCACTGAGGTCGGAAAGTGCGGCCGTACATTTTAGTGATACAAATACGTTTCCATCCTTTAGATTGCTTTTCCATCTTTTAGGAACAGTTAACTTTATAAAAATATCTCTTTTCAAATCCATTCTACATCTGTTTGAAGATTGAAGTCAAAGGTACTTTTCATACTCTGTACTTAGAAATATTTTTTGAAATTTTTGACGCATGCGCAGTCACAAAAAAGGGCAGACATGCGCAGAAGTGAGAAAGGGCACCTCACTAACCCTCGTCAAAGTATACTACCATGTCCCAATCTTGACCCTAACCCTAACCCTAACCCTAACCTTAACCCTAACCTTAACACTGACCCTAACCCAAACACTAACCCTAACCCAAACCCCAAATGTGTTAAAATTGTTGTTTTGAAGGCCTCACTCCATCTCGGAAAGGGTATGTTTAGGAGGGTAACTGATTGGATTTTCGTATTAAGTTTTTTCACAAACTTCTCAAAAATCACAATTTTGGAGGGATGGGGGGTCGGGTTATGGTTTTTGGTACTTTTCATAGTCGATCTTTTTAATATTTCAACATGATCCTTTGCTCCGATCGGCTTGCCGTTAAAAAATCGGCCCCTTTAGGGGTAGTACTTTTGGACAATTAAGCTTGTAGTGAAGACCGCAAGTCTTTATCTGTTGTAGTTTAGGAGTTGGGGTTAACTCGGGGTTAGGCTTTTCTCTCCCACAAACGTTTCTTCACTGAGGTCGGAAAGTGCGGCCGTACATTTTAGTGATACAAATACGTTTCCATCCTTTAGATTGCTTTTCCATCTTTTAGGAACAGTTAACTTTATAAAAATATCTCTTTTCAAATCCATTCTACATCTGTTTGAAGATTGAAGTCAAAGGTACTTTTCATACTCTGTACTTAGAAATATTTTTTGAAATTTTTGACGCATGCGCAGTCACAAAAAAGGGCAGACATGCGCAGAAGTGAGAAAGGGCACCTCACTAACCCTCGTCAAAGTATACTACCATGTCCCAATCTTGACCCTAACCCTAACCCTAACCCTAACCTTAACCCTAACCTTAACACTGACCCTAACCCAAACACTAACCCTAACCCAAACCCCAAATGTGTTAAAATTGTTGTTTTGAAGGCCTCACTCCATCTCGGAAAGGGTATGTCTAGGAGGGTAACCGATTGGATTTTCGTATTAAGTTTTTTCACAAACTTCTCAAAAATCACAATTTTGGAGGGATGGGGGGTCGGGTTATGGTTTTTGGTACTTTTCATAGTCGATCTTTTTAATATTTCAACATGATCCTTTGCTCCGATCGGCTTGCCGTTAAAAAATCGGCCCCGTTAGGGGTAGTACTTTTGGACAATTAAGCTTGTAGTGAAGACCGCAAGTCTTTATCTGTTGTAGTTTAGGAGTTGGGGTTAACTCGGGGTTAGGCTTTTCTCTCCCACAAACGTTTCTTCACTGAGGTCGGAAAGTGCGGCCGTACATTTTAGTGATACAAATACGTTTCCATCCTTTAGATTGCTTTTCCATCTTTTAGGAACAGTTAACTTTATAAAAATATCTCTTTTCAAATCCATTCTACATCTGTTTGAAGATTGAAGTCAAAGGTACTTTTCATACTCTGTACTTAGAAATATTTTTTGAAATTTTTGACGCATGCGCAGTCACAAAAAAGGGCAGACATGCGCAGAAGTGAGAAAGGGCACCTCACTAACCCTCGTCAAAGTATACTACCATGTCCCAATCTTGACCCTAACCCTAACCCTAACCCTAACCTTAACCCTAACCTTAACACTGACCCTAACCCAAACACTAACCCTAACCCAAACCCCAAATGTGTTAAAATTGTTGTTTTGAAGGCCTCACTCCATCTCGGAAAGGGTATGTCTAGGAGGGTAACCGATTGGATTTTCGTATTAAGTTTTTTCACAAACTTCTCAAAAATCACAATTTTGGAGGGATGGGGGGTCGGGTTATGGTTTTTGGTACTTTTCATAGTCGATCTTTTTAATATTTCAACATGATCCTTTGCTCCGATCGGCTTGCCGTTAAAAAATCGGCCCCGTTAGGGGTAGTACTTTTGGACAATTAAGCTTGTAGTGAAGACCGCAAGTCTTTATCTGTTGTAGTTTAGGAGTTGGGGTTAACTCGGGGTTAGGCTTTTCTCTCCCACAAACGTTTCTTCACTGAGGTCGGAAAGTGCGGCCGTACATTTTAGTGATACAAATACGTTTCCATCCTTTAGATTGCTTTTCCATCTTTTAGGAACAGTTAACTTTATAAAAATATCTCTTTTCAAATCCATTCTACATCTGTTTGAAGATTGAAGTCAAAGGTACTTTTCATACTCTGTACTTAGAAATATTTTTTGAAATTTTTGACGCATGCGCAGTCACAAAAAAGGGCAGACATGCGCAGAAGTGAGAAAGGGCACCTCACTAACCCTCGTCAAAGTATACTACCATGTCCCAATCTTGACCCTAACCCTAACCCTAACCCTAACCTTAACCCTAACCTTAACACTGACCCTAACCCAAACACTAACCCTAACCCAAACCCCAAATGTGTTAAAATTGTTGTTTTGAAGGCCTCACTCCATCTCGGAAAGGGTATGTCTAGGAGGGTAACCGATTGGATTTTCGTATTAAGTTTTTTCACAAACTTCTCAAAAATCACAATTTTGGAGGGATGGGGGGTCGGGTTATGGTTTTTGGTACTTTTCATAGTCGATCTTTTTAATATTTCAACATGATCCTTTGCTCCGATCGGCTTGCCGTTAAAAAATCGGCCCCGTTAGGGGTAGTACTTTTGGACAATTAAGCTTGTAGTGAAGACCGCAAGTCTTTATCTGTTGTAGTTTAGGAGTTGGGGTTAACTCGGGGTTAGGCTTTTCTCTCCCACAAACGTTTCTTCACTGAGGTCGGAAAGTGCGGCCGTACATTTTAGTGATACAAATACGTTTCCATCCTTTAGATTGCTTTTCCATCTTTTAGGAACAGTTAACTTTATAAAAATATCTCTTTTCAAATCCATTCTACATCTGTTTGAAGATTGAAGTCAAAGGTACTTTTCATACTCTGTACTTAGAAATATTTTTTGAAATTTTTGACGCATGCGCAGTCACAAAAAAGGGCAGACATGCGCAGAAGTGAGAAAGGGCACCTCACTAACCCTCGTCAAAGTATACTACCATGTCCCAATCTTGACCCTAACCCTAACCCTAACCCTAACCTTAACCCTAACCTTAACACTGACCCTAACCCAAACACTAACCCTAACCCAAACCCCAAATGTGTTAAAATTGTTGTTTTGAAGGCCTCACTCCATCTCGGAAAGGGTATGTCTAGGAGGGTAACCGATTGGATTTTCGTATTAAGTTTTTTCACAAACTTCTCAAAAATCACAATTTTGGAGGGATGGGGGGTCGGGTTATGGTTTTTGGTACTTTTCATAGTCGATCTTTTTAATATTTCAACATGATCCTTTGCTCCGATCGGCTTGCCGTTAAAAAATCGGCCCCGTTAGGGGTAGTACTTTTGGACAATTAAGCTTGTAGTGAAGACCGCAAGTCTTTATCTGTTGTAGTTTAGGAGTTGGGGTTAACTCGGGGTTAGGCTTTTCTCTCCCACAAACGTTTCTTCACTGAGGTCGGAAAGTGCGGCCGTACATTTTAGTGATACAAATACGTTTCCATCCTTTAGATTGCTTTTCCATCTTTTAGGAACAGTTAACTTTATAAAAATATCTCTTTTCAAATCCATTCTACATCTGTTTGAAGATTGAAGTCAAAGGTACTTTTCATACTCTGTACTTAGAAATATTTTTTGAAATTTTTGACGCATGCGCAGTCACAAAAAAGGGCAGACATGCGCAGAAGTGAGAAAGGGCACCTCACTAACCCTCGTCAAAGTATACTACCATGTCCCAATCTTGACCCTAACCCTAACCCTAACCCTAACCTTAACCCTAACCTTAACACTGACCCTAACCCAAACACTAACCCTAACCCAAACCCCAAATGTGTTAAAATTGTTGTTTTGAAGGCCTCACTCCATCTCGGAAAGGGTATGTCTAGGAGGGTAACCGATTGGATTTTCGTATTAAGTTTTTTCACAAACTTCTCAAAAATCACAATTTTGGAGGGATGGGGGGTCGGGTTATGGTTTTTGGTACTTTTCATAGTCGATCTTTTTAATATTTCAACATGATCCTTTGCTCCGATCGGCTTGCCGTTAAAAAATCGGCCCCGTTAGGGGTAGTACTTTTGGACAATTAAGCTTGTAGTGAAGACCGCAAGTCTTTATCTGTTGTAGTTTAGGAGTTGGGGTTAACTCGGGGTTAGGCTTTTCTCTCCCACAAACGTTTCTTCACTGAGGTCGGAAAGTGCGGCCGTACATTTTAGTGATACAAATACGTTTCCATCCTTTAGATTGCTTTTCCATCTTTTAGGAACAGTTAACTTTATAAAAATATCTCTTTTCAAATCCATTCTACATCTGTTTGAAGATTGAAGTCAAAGGTACTTTTCATACTCTGTACTTAGAAATATTTTTTGAAATTTTTGACGCATGCGCAGTCACAAAAAAGGGCAGACATGCGCAGAAGTGAGAAAGGGCACCTCACTAACCCTCGTCAAAGTATACTACCATGTCCCAATCTTGACCCTAACCCTAACCCTAACCCTAACCTTAACCCTAACCTTAACACTGACCCTAACCCAAACACTAACCCTAACCCAAACCCCAAATGTGTTAAAATTGTTGTTTTGAAGGCCTCACTCCATCTCGGAAAGGGTATGTCTAGGAGGGTAACCGATTGGATTTTCGTATTAAGTTTTTTCACAAACTTCTCAAAAATCACAATTTTGGAGGGATGGGGGGTCGGGTTATGGTTTTTGGTACTTTTCATAGTCGATCTTTTTAATATTTCAACATGATCCTTTGCTCCGATCGGCTTGCCGTTAAAAAATCGGCCCCATTAGGGGTAGTACTTTTGGACAATTAAGCTTGTAGTGAAGACCGCAAGTCTTTATCTGTTGTAGTTTAGGAGTTGGGGTTAACTCGGGGTTAGGCTTTTCTCTCCCACAAACGTTTCTTCACTGAGGTCGGAAAGTGCGGCCGTACATTTTAGTGATACAAATACGTTTCCATCCTTTAGATTGCTTTTCCATCTTTTAGGAACAGTTAACTTTATAAAAATATCTCTTTTCAAATCCATTCTACATCTGTTTGAAGATTGAAGTCAAAGGTACTTTTCATACTCTGTACTTAGAAATATTTTTTGAAATTTTTGACGCATGCGCAGTCACAAAAAAGGGCAGACATGCGCAGAAGTGAGAAAGGGCACCTCACTAACCCTCGTCAAAGTATACTACCATGTCCCAATCTTGACCCTAACCCTAACCCTAACCCTAACCTTAACCCTAACCTTAACACTGACCCTAACCCAAACACTAACCCTAACCCAAACCCCAAATGTGTTAAAATTGTTGTTTTGAAGGCCTCACTCCATCTCGGAAAGGGTATGTCTAGGAGGGTAACCGATTGGATTTTCGTATTAAGTTTTTTCACAAACTTCTCAAAAATCACAATTTTGGAGGGATGGGGGGTCGGGTTATGGTTTTTGGTACTTTTCATAGTCGATCTTTTTAATATTTCAACATGATCCTTTGCTCCGATCGGCTTGCCGTTAAAAAATCGGCCCCGTTAGGGGTAGTACTTTTGGACAATTAAGCTTGTAGTGAAGACCGCAAGTCTTTATCTGTTGTAGTTTAGGAGTTGGGGTTAACTCGGGGTTAGGCTTTTCTCTCCCACAAACGTTTCTTCACTGAGGTCGGAAAGTGCGGCCGTACATTTTAGTGATACAAATACGTTTCCATCCTTTAGATTGCTTTTCCATCTTTTAGGAACAGTTAACTTTATAAAAATATCTCTTTTCAAATCCATTCTACATCTGTTTGAAGATTGAAGTCAAAGGTACTTTTCATACTCTGTACTTAGAAATATTTTTTGAAATTTTTGACGCATGCGCAGTCACAAAAAAGGGCAGACATGCGCAGAAGTGAGAAAGGGCACCTCACTAACCCTCGTCAAAGTATACTACCATGTCCCAATCTTGACCCTAACCCTAACCCTAACCCTAACCTTAACCCTAACCTTAACACTGACCCTAACCCAAACACTAACCCTAACCCAAACCCCAAATGTGTTAAAATTGTTGTTTTGAAGGCCTCACTCCATCTCGGAAAGGGTATGTCTAGGAGGGTAACCGATTGGATTTTCGTATTAAGTTTTTTCACAAACTTCTCAAAAATCACAATTTTGGAGGGATGGGGGGTCGGGTTATGGTTTTTGGTACTTTTCATAGTCGATCTTTTTAATATTTCAACATGATCCTTTGCTCCGATCGGCTTGCCGTTAAAAAATCGGCCCCGTTAGGGGTAGTACTTTTGGACAATTAAGCTTGTAGTGAAGACCGCAAGTCTTTATCTGTTGTAGTTTAGGAGTTGGGGTTAACTCGGGGTTAGGCTTTTCTCTCCCACAAACGTTTCTTCACTGAGGTCGGAAAGTGCGGCCGTACATTTTAGTGATACAAATACGTTTCCATCCTTTAGATTGCTTTTCCATCTTTTAGGAACAGTTAACTTTATAAAAATATCTCTTTTCAAATCCATTCTACATCTGTTTGAAGATTGAAGTCAAAGGTACTTTTCATACTCTGTACTTAGAAATATTTTTTGAAATTTTTGACGCATGCGCAGTCACAAAAAAGGGCAGACATGCGCAGAAGTGAGAAAGGGCACCTCACTAACCCTCGTCAAAGTATACTACCATGTCCCAATCTTGACCCTAACCCTAACCCTAACCCTAACCTTAACCCTAACCTTAACACTGACCCTAACCCAAACACTAACCCTAACCCAAACCCCAAATGTGTTAAAATTGTTGTTTTGAAGGCCTCACTCCATCTCGGAAAGGGTATGTCTAGGAGGGTAACCGATTGGATTTTCGTATTAAGTTTTTTCACAAACTTCTCAAAAATCACAATTTTGGAGGGATGGGGGGTCGGGTTATGGTTTTTGGTACTTTTCATAGTCGATCTTTTTAATATTTCAACATGATCCTTTGCTCCGATCGGCTTGCCGTTAAAAAATCGGCCCCGTTAGGGGTAGTACTTTTGGACAATTAAGCTTGTAGTGAAGACCGCAAGTCTTTATCTGTTGTAGTTTAGGAGTTGGGGTTAACTCGGGGTTAGGCTTTTCTCTCCCACAAACGTTTCTTCACTGAGGTCGGAAAGTGCGGCCGTACATTTTAGTGATACAAATACGTTTCCATCCTTTAGATTGCTTTTCCATCTTTTAGGAACAGTTAACTTTATAAAAATATCTCTTTTCAAATCCATTCTACATCTGTTTGAAGATTGAAGTCAAAGGTACTTTTCATACTCTGTACTTAGAAATATTTTTTGAAATTTTTGACGCATGCGCAGTCACAAAAAAGGGCAGACATGCGCAGAAGTGAGAAAGGGCACCTCACTAACCCTCGTCAAAGTATACTACCATGTCCCAATCTTGACCCTAACCCTAACCCTAACCCTAACCTTAACCCTAACCTTAACACTGACCCTAACCCAAACACTAACCCTAACCCAAACCCCAAATGTGTTAAAATTGTTGTTTTGAAGGCCTCACTCCATCTCGGAAAGGGTATGTCTAGGAGGGTAACCGATTGGATTTTCGTATTAAGTTTTTTCACAAACTTCTCAAAAATCACAATTTTGGAGGGATGGGGGGTCGGGTTATGGTTTTTGGTACTTTTCATAGTCGATCTTTTTAATATTTCAACATGATCCTTTGCTCCGATCGGCTTGCCGTTAAAAAATCGGCCCCGTTAGGGGTAGTACTTTTGGACAATTAAGCTTGTAGTGAAGACCGCAAGTCTTTATCTGTTGTAGTTTAGGAGTTGGGGTTAACTCGGGGTTAGGCTTTTCTCTCCCACAAACGTTTCTTCACTGAGGTCGGAAAGTGCGGCCGTACATTTTAGTGATACAAATACGTTTCCATCCTTTAGATTGCTTTTCCATCTTTTAGGAACAGTTAACTTTATAAAAATATCTCTTTTCAAATCCATTCTACATCTGTTTGAAGATTGAAGTCAAAGGTACTTTTCATACTCTGTACTTAGAAATATTTTTTGAAATTTTTGACGCATGCGCAGTCACAAAAAAGGGCAGACATGCGCAGAAGTGAGAAAGGGCACCTCACTAACCCTCGTCAAAGTATACTACCATGTCCCAATCTTGACCCTAACCCTAACCCTAACCCTAACCTTAACCCTAACCTTAACACTGACCCTAACCCAAACACTAACCCTAACCCAAACCCCAAATGTGTTAAAATTGTTGTTTTGAAGGCCTCACTCCATCTCGGAAAGGGTATGTCTAGGAGGGTAACCGATTGGATTTTCGTATTAAGTTTTTTCACAAACTTCTCAAAAATCACAATTTTGGAGGGATGGGGGGTCGGGTTATGGTTTTTGGTACTTTTCATAGTCGATCTTTTTAATATTTCAACATGATCCTTTGCTCCGATCGGCTTGCCGTTAAAAAATCGGCCCCGTTAGGGGTAGTACTTTTGGACAATTAAGCTTGTAGTGAAGACCGCAAGTCTTTATCTGTTGTAGTTTAGGAGTTGGGGTTAACTCGGGGTTAGGCTTTTCTCTCCCACAAACGTTTCTTCACTGAGGTCGGAAAGTGCGGCCGTACATTTTAGTGATACAAATACGTTTCCATCCTTTAGATTGCTTTTCCATCTTTTAGGAACAGTTAACTTTATAAAAATATCTCTTTTCAAATCCATTCTACATCTGTTTGAAGATTGAAGTCAAAGGTACTTTTCATACTCTGTACTTAGAAATATTTTTTGAAATTTTTGACGCATGCGCAGTCACAAAAAAGGGCAGACATGCGCAGAAGTGAGAAAGGGCACCTCACTAACCCTCGTCAAAGTATACTACCATGTCCCAATCTTGACCCTAACCCTAACCCTAACCCTAACCTTAACCCTAACCTTAACACTGACCCTAACCCAAACACTAACCCTAACCCAAACCCCAAATGTGTTAAAATTGTTGTTTTGAAGGCCTCACTCCATCTCGGAAAGGGTATGTCTAGGAGGGTAACCGATTGGATTTTCGTATTAAGTTTTTTCACAAACTTCTCAAAAATCACAATTTTGGAGGGATGGGGGGTCGGGTTATGGTTTTTGGTACTTTTCATAGTCGATCTTTTTAATATTTCAACATGATCCTTTGCTCCGATCGGCTTGCCGTTAAAAAATCGGCCCCGTTAGGGGTAGTACTTTTGGACAATTAAGCTTGTAGTGAAGACCGCAAGTCTTTATCTGTTGTAGTTTAGGAGTTGGGGTTAACTCGGGGTTAGGCTTTTCTCTCCCACAAACGTTTCTTCACTGAGGTCGGAAAGTGCGGCCGTACATTTTAGTGATACAAATACGTTTCCATCCTTTAGATTGCTTTTCCATCTTTTAGGAACAGTTAACTTTATAAAAATATCTCTTTTCAAATCCATTCTACATCTGTTTGAAGATTGAAGTCAAAGGTACTTTTCATACTCTGTACTTAGAAATATTTTTTGAAATTTTTGACGCATGCGCAGTCACAAAAAAGGGCAGACATGCGCAGAAGTGAGAAAGGGCACCTCACTAACCCTCGTCAAAGTATACTACCATGTCCCAATCTTGACCCTAACCCTAACCCTAACCCTAACCTTAACCCTAACCTTAACACTGACCCTAACCCAAACACTAACCCTAACCCAAACCCCAAATGTGTTAAAATTGTTGTTTTGAAGGCCTCACTCCATCTCGGAAAGGGTATGTCTAGGAGGGTAACCGATTGGATTTTCGTATTAAGTTTTTTCACAAACTTCTCAAAAATCACAATTTTGGAGGGATGGGGGGTCGGGTTATGGTTTTTGGTACTTTTCATAGTCGATCTTTTTAATATTTCAACATGATCCTTTGCTCCGATCGGCTTGCCGTTAAAAAATCGGCCCCGTTAGGGGTAGTACTTTTGGACAATTAAGCTTGTAGTGAAGACCGCAAGTCTTTATCTGTTGTAGTTTAGGAGTTGGGGTTAACTCGGGGTTAGGCTTTTCTCTCCCACAAACGTTTCTTCACTGAGGTCGGAAAGTGCGGCCGTACATTTTAGTGATACAAATACGTTTCCATCCTTTAGATTGCTTTTCCATCTTTTAGGAACAGTTAACTTTATAAAAATATCTCTTTTCAAATCCATTCTACATCTGTTTGAAGATTGAAGTCAAAGGTACTTTTCATACTCTGTACTTAGAAATATTTTTTGAAATTTTTGACGCATGCGCAGTCACAAAAAAGGGCAGACATGCGCAGAAGTGAGAAAGGGCACCTCACTAACCCTCGTCAAAGTATACTACCATGTCCCAATCTTGACCCTAACCCTAACCCTAACCCTAACCTTAACCCTAACCTTAACACTGACCCTAACCCAAACACTAACCCTAACCCAAACCCCAAATGTGTTAAAATTGTTGTTTTGAAGGCCTCACTCCATCTCGGAAAGGGTATGTCTAGGAGGGTAACCGATTGGATTTTCGTATTAAGTTTTTTCACAAACTTCTCAAAAATCACAATTTTGGAGGGATGGGGGGTCGGGTTATGGTTTTTGGTACTTTTCATAGTCGATCTTTTTAATATTTCAACATGATCCTTTGCTCCGATCGGCTTGCCGTTAAAAAATCGGCCCCGTTAGGGGTAGTACTTTTGGACAATTAAGCTTGTAGTGAAGACCGCAAGTCTTTATCTGTTGTAGTTTAGGAGTTGGGGTTAACTCGGGGTTAGGCTTTTCTCTCCCACAAACGTTTCTTCACTGAGGTCGGAAAGTGCGGCCGTACATTTTAGTGATACAAATACGTTTCCATCCTTTAGATTGCTTTTCCATCTTTTAGGAACAGTTAACTTTATAAAAATATCTCTTTTCAAATCCATTCTACATCTGTTTGAAGATTGAAGTCAAAGGTACTTTTCATACTCTGTACTTAGAAATATTTTTTGAAATTTTTGACGCATGCGCAGTCACAAAAAAGGGCAGACATGCGCAGAAGTGAGAAAGGGCACCTCACTAACCCTCGTCAAAGTATACTACCATGTCCCAATCTTGACCCTAACCCTAACCCTAACCCTAACCTTAACCCTAACCTTAACACTGACCCTAACCCAAACACTAACCCTAACCCAAACCCCAAATGTGTTAAAATTGTTGTTTTGAAGGCCTCACTCCATCTCGGAAAGGGTATGTCTAGGAGGGTAACCGATTGGATTTTCGTATTAAGTTTTTTCACAAACTTCTCAAAAATCACAATTTTGGAGGGATGGGGGGTCGGGTTATGGTTTTTGGTACTTTTCATAGTCGATCTTTTTAATATTTCAACATGATCCTTTGCTCCGATCGGCTTGCCGTTAAAAAATCGGCCCCGTTAGGGGTAGTACTTTTGGACAATTAAGCTTGTAGTGAAGACCGCAAGTCTTTATCTGTTGTAGTTTAGGAGTTGGGGTTAACTCGGGGTTAGGCTTTTCTCTCCCACAAACGTTTCTTCACTGAGGTCGGAAAGTGCGGCCGTACATTTTAGTGATACAAATACGTTTCCATCCTTTAGATTGCTTTTCCATCTTTTAGGAACAGTTAACTTTATAAAAATATCTCTTTTCAAATCCATTCTACATCTGTTTGAAGATTGAAGTCAAAGGTACTTTTCATACTCTGTACTTAGAAATATTTTTTGAAATTTTTGACGCATGCGCAGTCACAAAAAAGGGCAGACATGCGCAGAAGTGAGAAAGGGCACCTCACTAACCCTCGTCAAAGTATACTACCATGTCCCAATCTTGACCCTAACCCTAACCCTAACCCTAACCTTAACCCTAACCTTAACACTGACCCTAACCCAAACACTAACCCTAACCCAAACCCCAAATGTGTTAAAATTGTTGTTTTGAAGGCCTCACTCCATCTCGGAAAGGGTATGTCTAGGAGGGTAACCGATTGGATTTTCGTATTAAGTTTTTTCACAAACTTCTCAAAAATCACAATTTTGGAGGGATGGGGGGTCGGGTTATGGTTTTTGGTACTTTTCATAGTCGATCTTTTTAATATTTCAACATGATCCTTTGCTCCGATCGGCTTGCCGTTAAAAAATCGGCCCCGTTAGGGGTAGTACTTTTGGACAATTAAGCTTGTAGTGAAGACCGCAAGTCTTTATCTGTTGTAGTTTAGGAGTTGGGGTTAACTCGGGGTTAGGCTTTTCTCTCCCACAAACGTTTCTTCACTGAGGTCGGAAAGTGCGGCCGTACATTTTAGTGATACAAATACGTTTCCATCCTTTAGATTGCTTTTCCATCTTTTAGGAACAGTTAACTTTATAAAAATATCTCTTTTCAAATCCATTCTACATCTGTTTGAAGATTGAAGTCAAAGGTACTTTTCATACTCTGTACTTAGAAATATTTTTTGAAATTTTTGACGCATGCGCAGTCACAAAAAAGGGCAGACATGCGCAGAAGTGAGAAAGGGCACCTCACTAACCCTCGTCAAAGTATACTACCATGTCCCAATCTTGACCCTAACCCTAACCCTAACCCTAACCTTAACCCTAACCTTAACACTGACCCTAACCCAAACACTAACCCTAACCCAAACCCCAAATGTGTTAAAATTGTTGTTTTGAAGGCCTCACTCCATCTCGGAAAGGGTATGTCTAGGAGGGTAACCGATTGGATTTTCGTATTAAGTTTTTTCACAAACTTCTCAAAAATCACAATTTTGGAGGGATGGGGGGTCGGGTTATGG